>NC_135225.1:13444109-13606609 GCF_052324685.1 Brachyhypopomus gauderio | reverse complement strand
GCCTCATGGCACCGTGGCCCCCTGTCGATCACCTTCATCAGCAGCGCCAGTTTTTCAAGTTCATCTTGTCCTTGCCCCTGAGGTGGGCATGGCCTATTAGGGAACCTGACACCTGAGGGTCATTTGTCTGTCTATATATGTCTTTGTACCAATTAACTGTGGGTTATTGTATCCTTCATTTGGATTATGTCACAGGTTTTGGGTTGGTGCACTTTAATAATTAAATCCTCCATTATTCCTGAGACTTACATGATTGCTTATTTTTTGCATTTCTTGCCCGTCACAGTATAAAGCCAAGCCTACTGCATGCACCCTCAAATGATCAGTAGTCCCTGAAAATGAAAACTATTTATGAAACTAAAAAAACCTAACCCTAACCCTAACCATGGATGTTTTAGCATGAAGGCTCTCAATACAGCTGAATGAACAGTTTTATGCAGGAGGCAAAGAAACCAGTTTTTGAGTGTGGTAAATATTTTAGTTTATCTATGTTTAGTTTAAAATGTTTACATATAAACTGGGGCAACCTGGTATATATATATATATATATATATATATATATATATATATATATATATATATATATATATATATATATATATATATATATATATATATATATATATATATATATATATATATACATACACACACACACACACTCACACACTTTTCTACAGTTCTACATGCTTACTCTATGTGTGTGTCCATGTTTGTGTTTGTGTTTGTACATTTTGTGTGTGTGTGTATGTGTGTGTGTGTGTGTGTGTCAGGCAAGCAGTTATTCAGAGCAGGTGTATAGAGTGGGAGGTCTGTCTGCGGTTGGGGTCCTGGACTTCTGCCAGTAAGTGTCTGCCTCACTGCCTCTCTGCTTGTTCAGCCTATCTTAAGTACTCCAAAGTCTTAGTCAGTCTCTATTTATTTATCTCTGGTCCTCTCTACTAATGCCATTCTAAATGTTCTGTATATTTTCTTCCTCTGCATGTCCTTTCTCTACACCCTCAACCGGCCAATAAACAAATGAGGCATAATTCCTATAATGCTGTGTCATGTTGCACAAGATCTCCCTTAACATGAGCACTGATGGATTAGTGGCAGCTGACAGCTACAGTAGATAGTGTGTAGCTCCCTCCACACCACCCGTCCTGCACTGGGTTGAACATCTGGCCGTTTTGCACTCTGTGGGCCAGGGAGGGTAGCTCATTACGCAGCCCCGAGGCTGCTGTCCGAGCCCAGCCACAGAACTGCTAATCCAGCCTGCTGACGACACCTCGCCCCTCTCAGCCAGGTTCATCCAGGGGCCGACAGCAGACTGCCTGGACAGAGGAGGGGGGGGGGGGGGGGGGTAGAGGAGGGGTGGAGAGGTCCATAACAGACTCATGCATTTGGGCTTCTTCAGCAGGGCTAGTCAGTCAGTTGATTAACATGTGTACCCCTGTGCTTGGTGTAGATTTCAGTGTGTTTGTATGGAACGCTCGAAGGAAACAACCAATGCTGCAGCTCTTCTGAACCCCCTTTTCAGTGGCAGCGTGGAAGGTTCTAGAAAGGTCATGTGTAACAAAACACCCCTTAGTATTAGCCAGAGGTCAGCGCTCAACAAGCTACCGCACCACATGCTGTGTGAACGGGCACGGCGTTCCCTCATCCCCTGACCACACAGACCTCAGTCTGGACTGCACTGGACACACTCACGTGCCTGTGACTGAGCTCTGCACATTCACTGCACTTTTTATTACCTTTATTGTAATATGCTTTTATGTTTTATTATCTTATTGTATTATTCCTTTATGTTTCTTATATAAGCAATTGTTATGTATTTGCCTTAATTCTACTTTATATTCACTATATAAGAGTTATATTCAACTCTTTCCCTCTTAGTGTATGGGTATATACCTTTCATGGTGAAGGCATATATTCCATTTTGGGTATACCTTTCATGGTCTATTGGAATATTCTCTCTTGGTCTATGGGTATATACCATTCATGGTCTATTGGAATATTCTCTCTTGGTCCATGGGTTTATACCCTTCATGGTCTATTGGTATATTCTTTCTTGGTCCATGGGTATATATCCTTCATGGTCTATTGGTATTTTCTCTCTTGGTCCACGGGTATATACTCTTCATGGACTATTGGTATTTTCTCTCTTGGTCCATGGGTATATACCCTTCATGGTCTATTGATATTTTCTCTCTTGGTCCATGGGTATACCCCCTCTTGGTCTCTGGTTTAGGGAATATACCCTTATTGTTCTACGGTAAATGCACAATTCATCTGTGGCTCTTTCTGTCCATGTTTCTCCAGCAGGTAAAGCATTGCAATAGCTGAACTGCAGTGTAGAAAGGAGGAGGCAGGAGGGACCTCACAGTCCTAAAACTCCTCAAATGAGTCAAGGAAATAGAGGGAGAGAGAGAGAGAGAGGGTGAGAAATATTGAAAGGGGGGTTGAGAAAGAGAGTGCAGTGGTGTACAGTTTACAGTTTACACAAGCTGATGGTATTAATGTAACAAGCTCCCAACTTCATGTTATGGGTAAACATTCCCAGGCGCACAGATAGCTGCACACACACTTTGGTTTGGTGTTGTCAGTTATTGTATCAGACATAGCCTTAGTGGAGTACCTCTACTACCAAAGTAGCACTGCCACAGAGTTATGTCAAGAGGGAGCCTGAACACCCCCCCCCCCCCCCCCCCCCCCATGGCAGTGAGGTTAATTAACTCAAGCTTTAACTCAGTAATGGACAGATTGTAGTCTGAAGTCTAAATTGCGAAGGACCAAACATACAGGGCTTCTATATATCCTTAATGTGTCTTCTCCAAGCTCTTCAGGTTGTAAGATCACAAGAGGAGCTGGAGGTGGGGGGAGGGGTGGGGTGGAGTGAGGGTGGAGTTAGGGTGGGGGTGGCATGCTCAGGTGCACAGCCAGGTCACTGGCATCGCTCTGCTAGTTTTGGGGAGTGTGACGGGAGGAGGAAGGGTCAAGCCCCTTTTGGAGAAGAATTGGTAATCCTGACAGAAATCTGGAGCAGAGCCCAAACACACACACACACACACACACTCACACACACACACACACACACACACTCACACACGCACATACGCACACACACATGCACACACACACACACACACACACACACACACACGCACACATACACACACGCACACACACACACACGCACACACACACGCACACGCACATACGCACACACACATGCACACACACACACACACACACACACACACACACACACACACACACACACACACACACACACGTACTTCTCTCCAACCTTTTCTGTTTCCTCTCTCAATCTTTTTCTTTAAAGTATTTATAATTCATAGCATAGTTTCTGCAGGAAAAGTGTCTTGTGCAGTGTGTGATGTAGTTTTATGGGGTGATACACTGAAAAGGGATGTAATTAGGGTGGATGAGTCAACATTCTTGATTTGTTAAAAGTGATTCATTAAATCAAAAACGCATGAATTACCTGTCATCATTATTTCTGATTACAGCCTTCCACACTCCAAAATGAGGCTTCCACACTGTAAAAGCTCTCAGGAACATAGGTACATCAGTAGTCTGACTACAGCAGAAAAGGACTCAGTTACACACTGAAGAATTACACCAATAAACCCCAATTTCAGTTTAACACTGCAAAAATGAAGTAAAATTAAAACACACACAAGAAAACACGTTTCAAAAGTGAAATCATTTAACAGGTAGCACGGCAACATGCAAGTGAACTTCTCTTGATTGCCTGCAGGGCCGAGCTATATTTAGTCTGTTTCTAATGCCAAACAGCTGAATTATGATGCACACCTCACACTTTGGTAATCTCATTACTTGCTGCAGCGTGTAGGAGAAAAGAAGGAAAAAATGACAGGAGAGGAAGGAGAGTTCACCATCACTGTGAACAGAAACAGGACTCACTAAACCTCGCACGGCATCTAATGTATCGCAAAGGCCTGTGGAATTCACATTCATTCTGTTTTACATGATGTTTTATATGCAGGCTGTGTAACAAAGCACACACCTCAGAATTAGGAAACAATTACATGCTCACCACATACCTTATTAGTTACACCTATCTATAGCTATAAGCTGTACATTCGACAAGTTCTTAATAAAATAAATACATAATGGTAATCATATATTTCAGTATGTTATAATAATGAAGCATGCTTTTAAGACCCCCCCGCCACACACACACACACACACACACACACACACACACACACACACACATCAAAAAGAGGAATGAGCTCACAAAGCTTAAAATCTTTCTTCAGCAACTGCTAAAGAATGGAACACATGACACGCAGACATGCAGACATACACTCACACATGCATGCGTGCACACACTCACACAATCACACGCACACACGCACACGCACACATAAACACACACACACACACAACTTCAGATTTCAAGTCTGAGACTTCAAAGGCAGGTGGAGTGAAACCATGAAATTACAGGTAAGGTGTCAATTACCCTTTGAAACCCAGCACTGCTCGAATGCAGGCAAGACCTGGCCAGCCCTGGAATTAGAAGAAATGAAAAAGAAAAAGAGGGAGAAGAAAGAATGACAGAACTAGAGGGGAGTGGTGGTAGAGGAGCTGAGATGTAACAAGTCATGTTGACAATATGGCAGCCATATAAAAGGGCCTAATTTTGTCATAAATTACCTATTTTTGCACACACACATGCGCGTGCACGCACGCACACACACACACATACACAAACACACACTACAGTGCATACACATGAACTTTTCATAACTATATAATTATGAGACAATTACAACATAACACAACAATAATTGATTACTTCTGTTATTGTTAGTTTAATGAGCTGAGCTTTTATATGGTTCACTCCAGTGTAGTGGAGACAGTACAGTCAGAAGGTCATCTCCTCTAAACCTCCTCCTCTTAGATTTCACACTGCCAGGTTTGTTCACTGATGTTCTGTTCTGATGTCCTATGGCATTTATTCTAATGGTTTCAGCAACTAAAAAGATCTTCCTCAGCACTTTTCCTGGTCATTCCTAAGAGGAAGTGTGGTCTATCAGCACAGACAGAACATTCTTAATGCCCTGTAAAGAAGAAGGCAATGCAGATATCGGCATATATATATGTGTGTGTGTGTGTGTGTGTGTGTGTGTGTGTGTGTGTGTGTGTGTGTGTGTGTGTGTGTGTGAGATGTCTAACCGAGCTTCTAGTGCTCTGGATAGATTAAAAACACCTTTTGTAAGTAGAACTTATAATGTTGTAGGTCTGCAGTAAGGTAGAGACAGTAGTATTTTATGCACAGCAGTGATGGCGTGTGTATGTGTGTGTGTGTGTGTGTGTGTGTGTGTGTGTGTGTGTGTGTGTGTGTGTGTGTGGGTGCGTGTGTGTGCGTATGCGTGTGTGTGCGTATGTGTGTGTGTGCGCGTGTGTGTGTGCGTATGTGCACACGTCTGTATGCGTGCATCTGTGTGTGTGTGTGTGTTTGTATGTGTGTGTGTGTGTGTGTGTGTGTGTGTGTGTGTGTGTGTGTGTGTGTGTGTGTGTGTGTGTGTGTGTGTGTGCGTGCGCATGTGTATGCGTGCATCTGTGTGTGGGTGGCATTCTTAACTTGCCTGTCAACTTCCAGCCAAACCACTGTCATTTTCTTCATTTCCTAATTAAACTCTTTATCACTTTGGAGTTCTTTAGTATCACTACATTACTCACCTCTTCATTTCTCATTTCATCTGCTCTCTGTAGTTTCTTGCTCATTAGGAAAGTAAAGTCAATTAATGCAGGATTATCAGACTATCATACATTTATTGTGTTGTTATTCTACTGCAGTGACAGAAGTGCAATTGCACCAGAAAATTTCTTGTTATGATCACGTTTAAATGTAAACAAGCAAAGGAATTTCACAAATTCAGCAACGTTACCGGTTCCACTGAAGAGGGCCACGTTTGTCTGTCCTAGGGGAAGTGATGCAATCAGGAGCGTGTGGCTTTAAAAATAACCCCGGGCTCAAATCAAAGAACACCAGCCTCCGCTGCTGACAGACACACACCTTAAAGTAACAGGCTGCCACTTCCCTGCAGTCTGGAGGGGGGGGTGCCCACGCCTGCAGGGAGGGGCTAGCCTGACATCCCCAGATCATTATTCTGAAAATCTGGGCATAAACGTGATCCTCCTTCAGATAACACATCAGGCACATGTTAATGACTCCTCTAGGCCATTATTACTGAAAGGATCCCCCCATGCAGGATAAGGAGTCTATAAAACAACACAGTCACAAGGACATCAAAGGTCATGCCACATGTATTGCCACAAAACGCTCTGAGGTGTCAAGTGTGACAAACCGGACGTGGATCAGGAGAGCTGACTGTGAACGCATGGTCCAGACCGCTCAGCAGGCTGATAAATCACTCTGGGCTTGGGGGAGGGGAAGTGGGGGAGCACACAGGGTCGTGTGTGAGTGCGTGTGTTTGGGGGGGGGCACACACGGGGCTTCCTGTGGCTGCTGACAGGCTGTAACGAGGCCTGAGGAAAAACAGGAACCTCAGGTGTGTGACTCACTCTATCACAACAGAGACAGAGTGAGTGCTGCCCCCCACCAGCGGGAAGCTGATAAAATCTTGTTGCTGAACGACATCAACAACTTTAGCACAGACAACATTTAACAGTTCGTTTTGATCTCATGTAAAAAGGCGTATTGTATCAGATTGATATCAACATAATGGCCATGTGTTTCATTCATTCGCCGTCTAAACGCGTTTAATCAGGTGCAGGGGTGGCGAGGGAGAGGGGCCTGTCCTGGCAACACAGACTGGACTATTTCAATAATCGGACCATTCAAACATTTATCTGGTTTCATTATTACTTAATTTAAATATTGCTATGGCATAGCTTTTATGCTTGGTATGTCAACAACTGAACAAAAAAATGGTTCCTTGTGCACAATAAAATCAAACACATTTAGTACCTCATGCAAATATTTAGTTTACTATGAATTTTTTTTGCTATATTTTTCTATTTTTCTAAGAAATTTAAAGCATTGGGTTTAGTGGAGTGAGCCTCCCTCAGTCAGCTCTAACACATGCTATGTTGCTTACCGCTAACACAGGCTTCACTCAAGGAGCTTGTCCAAGTCTTTGGGACGCTTTACTTCATCGTAGTAGATGTGTTTTTGGTCTGGAAGTTTGGTTGACTTAGTGTCTTCAGTCCTCTTGAAAGACGTGTGGAACTTGACTACTACCCACCGGATAATAAACGGGGTGCATGTGCTCTTCGTGAGCTAATACCATTCTCATTTAGTAAGATCTCCAACAAAGGCAATTCAGCAAGTCTAATAACTCACAGGGAGGAACCTTCTATTAACTAAGCCAAAGGGAAAACAGCCTGGAATGCCACACAGTGCCACTATTGTTCTATGGCCCATAGAGATGATATAAACTTAATATTACTGTATATCTTTTAACGTGCTAGCTTATCAGAGACATTTCATGCTGTAGCCCCAGGGAAACAGGTGAAACAATCTTAAGTTCTCGGCTTGTCCAGTCACCCATAATGGATGGCTTTCCTCAAAGGAAAAAAAAAATGAATAGGTTTCTGTGAAGTCGGAGTCATTTGTGCATCATTCAGAATGAAAAAATAACAAAGCAATAAAGTTCTTTACCACCTGTATGAGTTTTGGTCAGGGACGTTGGTATGGGTTGCAGCTGCTGCAGGACAGTGCATGAGAGAGAAGGTTTCTTCACTGATTACATAGTGGGTGAAGGTGGATGGACAGTTATTGACAATTGACTTGTCTAGCCATAATAATGCCTGAGGGGGAGGAACCAAGCCCTTCCAGTGTAAACATCGGCAGACTGAGGCTTCAAACTGTGGCTTTGGCCTTGACAACTGTAACTATGCTGAACAAATTAGTCAGAGAATGCGCTGGGGTTTACAGGCCTGGATGTGAGAGTGGCTGCCTCTCCGGTGACTGACAGACTGGATTTGCGCTATTCCTCATTTGTTTTCATTGCTGGGACTTAAATCGCGGGAGACAGAGCACTGGGCACGGGGATTCCGACCTGTCAGTCACAGGCTCCCAGAATGCACTGCGGCGTTCCGTTCCTGATTGAGAGTGCCTGAGGGAGCAGAGCAGCGCAAGGCTGACGCGCACATCACTGTGATCTGCCCTTAACTGCCCTGTTTCCCATGTTGGTGGGAGATTCCTGGTCTCTAGCAGAATCTGTGCAGAGTGTCCATTCAGAGGACGGCTCGGATCAACAGCTCCAATCGGAACCGTTATACCCCCCCCCCCCCCCCCCCCCCCAAGATAAAAGATGAAGTGCTGTTCGTGACGTACGTGTGTGTGTGTGTGTGTGTGTGTGTGTGTGTTTGTGGGGAGGGGGGGGGTTCAGGTGTCTGCAGGTATGCTCCATGCTGCCGTCAGTGAGTGAAAGAGCTGCTTTAGAGGGACCTGTGGGTTAGTGCTGCGTTCCTCCATACACTCTCACTCCAATACTCAAGACATCCTACAACGAGCCAAGTTCAAATCCAGGTAGTCACATTCCAACACACTCCCAGTAACAGAACTCCAGCTCACACCCATACTCCCAGTATCAGAACTCCAGCTCACACCCGTACTCCCAGTAACAGAACTCCAGCTCACACCCATACTCCAAGTAACAGAACTCCAGCTCACACCCGTACTCCAAGTAACAGAACTCCAGCTCACACCCATACTGCCAGTATCAGAACTCCAGCTCACACCCATACTCCAAGTAACAGAACTCCAGCTCACACCCATACTCCAAGTAACAGAACTCCAGCTCACACCCATACTGCCAGTATCAGAACTCCAGCTCATACCCATACTCCCAGTAACAGAACTCCAGCTCACACCCATACTCCCAGTAACAGAACTCCAGCTCATACCCATACTCCCAGTAACAGAACTCCAGCTCACACCCATACTCCCAGTATCAGAACTCCAGCTCACACCCATACTGCCAGTATCAGAACTCCAGCTCATACCCATACTCCCAGTAACAGAACTCCAGCTCACACCCATACTCCCAGTAACAGAACTCCAGCTCACTGCTGTTTTAAAGGCCATGACGCAGTATGACCTATATGATGTTTCAGAAACATGACCTCCCACTTCTGATGACGCCCATTTTGACCTGCACGCTTTCCATACCCCTGATCTGGGGTCTTGCTCGGTTTAATGGGCAAATGAACCTGACCCGAAGATGCACATCGGAAGGTGGATTCTCCACTCACGGCACCTGCCGGACATCTGCAGCCGCCGGAGGAGGCAGCCTGTGCAGAGACGGGCGTGGGAACCCCGGAATCCCCCCACCATCCTCCCACGCCCAGCACAGGAGCGGATCGCTTCTCACAATGAGAGGAGAGCACATGGATTACTGGCTCCTGGGAAAAGACTCAGTGGCTAATAATAATGTACGTAGCAAGTTGCTTGTGAATCTAGGCAAATATCCTACTTCATACATGCGTGTCATACATAATACATCAAGCTGGTTGCCCAGGGCTGGAGTATGTGCAGTGTGGCTCTCAGAGTTGTATAATCCAGGTTCAGAAAGTAAAAGTCCTCACCAGGATTTTGCTCAGGCTTCCTGGATTGTGTTGATTCCACTCATTTTACCTGGATTGCACTAATTAGAAACCTAGCAAGCTTGAGCAAAATCCTGGTGAGGACTTTTACTTTCTGAACCTGGATTATACAACTCTGGTGGCTCTAAGCAAATGAGCACGAGAGGCTTATTAGCATGGCGAGGCTCTGTGTGAATGCAGCTCATGCAGCAAAAATCTGAATAAGTGAAGGAAATGTAGGAGATTAGGAATTTAAAAATTATCCTCTTCACTGGCAACAGTCCAGCACTGAACACGAGACTTGTGGAGGTGGCAGGGTAGAGGGGTGGGGGTGCAGGTGGAGACGACTCCCAGAAATACGGAGGTGGAGGGGGCTTCACACTCAGAGGAACAACACAATATCTCTTTAGGCACAGAAACTCCCACTTTTGATAACTGTAGCTTTGCCAGACCACACACAGATATGCATGAAGCCATGTGCACATGCACACACACACACAGACATACACACACACACTCACCTGTGTGTGGTCTTTAGGGTCTGACTTGCTGCGGGGCTAACTCGGTACTTTTGCCAAGAACATACTTTTTTTCACATACTGGGAACAGGTGCAGACAGAATTCCTTCCAGCCTCAGCATGGAAACCATAGTAACGTACTATATTATCCATGTTCACCAGGAAGGAGAAAATTTTTTCAAGTTTAAAGTCCTGACACTTACTTATATCTGCATGCTATGAGGAAACGAAATTCCTCTTAATATACTCATCCAAACTCTTTTGCTTTTGCCTGCTTTCTTTGTCTTTTCCTCATCTATCAGTAGCCAGTAGAGGGCAGCACTGAGGTCGAACACGCCACATGAATTTCTGCTCGCTCATTATCCTGCCTGTCTACTCTTCAATGCAATATGAGAGTTTGATGTAACCCAATCTAATCTGAGACCTATAATGTAAAAATGCTTAAAAACTCTGGCCCTTCATTTGATAGGCATGAGCTAATAATGAAGGGTTTCTGAACTGCGTGTTGAGTCACATCAGGTGAGTTAAAGTGGAAAAAACACCGTGCAGAGGAGCTGCATGACTGGACTTGGGAACCACCGTGTAGTGCTGACTGTAGTTTTACTCCATGGTTGCTATAGAACTACAACATAAACTGTATAGCTCTGCATAATGTTGGGCATTTGACAGTCAGTACAAAAAAATAGCTTTAAATACACTGAAAAAAATAAAGCATTGGCTCAATGTAATAAAATTGAATTAATCAATCACACGAATTTTTTTTCATTGACTCAATCCAAAAAACTTAATACATGACTAAATGAATTTAGTTTTTTAGATTGAGTCAATGAAAAAAAGTTTGTAATTCAATTTTATTACATTGAGCCAATGCTTTATTTTTTTCAGTGTAGCTTTTTGGAGAAAACTCAATTACTTCTTGGAGGGCGTCTGGAAAGGTGCGACATGGCTGCATACCAGCCTTCCACTGGCAGTAGCAGACAAATCAGTTAACAGTAGCCCTCACCACTGGGTTTTAGGCTCAAGTCTGATTTCACTGAAATAAGTGCCAGTGCGGCCCCCTTTGCTGCCGTCTGCTGGTTGATACGAGTCACAGCTCCTTAGGGTCTGATTTAAGAGAGCTGGAGGGGTCGCTTAAGGGCTGCAGAGCTTTAATAGGCGACAAAATGCTATACTCACACTTTCGGTGTGCTCTGTAATAATGATCATTACAGAAGGTAGAACCACTTCTAGGCTTTTCAGGTTGGTTAACCCTGTTTTAGGTTCTGTCACAGGTTAACTGAGGATCTGCAAGCAAGAAGATTCTTAAGCTACTCTAAAAGTGGCAGCTTTCACAGTCAGCCCCACACACAACACATGATGGAGCATCAAGAATGTTAGAACCTGAATGTCTTTGAAAATGTCATTTCTGTGGACAAAAGTTGCAGACAATACCAGACTGGAGCCTGTTTTGACGTGAGATATTTAAGCACTGCTCTATCTTAACAAAGCTTTACAAATTCCACATATACTGTCTTTGTTGCAACAAAAAAGTGGTTTAACCTGAGTGCACAAATGGCTATATATTTTTCCTGAAACCTCCACAACCTCAGTATCTACTATATAACACCAAAGTTCAGTACAATTATAAAACTAACTACTACTACAACATCAACTACTACAACTACTACTGCTGCTGCTGCTAATAATAATAATAATAATAATAATAATAATAATAATAATAATTGTTGTTGTTGTTGTTGTTATTCCAAACATTTTAAAGAGTGTATAGTAGAAAGAACAATTATTTAACTTATTTAATTCCTGGTTAAATTCTATTTAAATTTTAGTTAAAGCATTCAAAGTCAAATGTCAGTGAGAGGCCTGAGGGGGTGGGGGTAGGTTAACACAGTCACTGAGAGGGATAAAGGTTCATTTAACACACAATAGCAGACTGGAAACCTAAATCCCTGAGTATCTGTTAGAGGTGATGATATTTTGGGATGGATGTTGCTGGCTTAAAATAAAGGGCTTTTGCCCTGTGGCAGAAACTTCAGATGCTTTTAGCCACACGGGTCCCAAACAGCTCATGGTTTGGTTGGAGAGGTGAGGAAAAATCACACAATGGCAATCTCTCATCAGCCAGCTGTGTGGCAACACCCCCGAGGTTCAGAGTGGAGGCCCACAGGGCATCAGTGGATCAGTAGACCACCACCACGTCTCCTTCACCTCTCCAGAGTTCCACGATTCGTCTCCTGGGCCAGAAATGACACAGCAGAAAATCCCTAACCTGGAAGATCTGTATTATGTAAGGGATAAAACAGGATGAGCAGTAGATTAGCTGCAGGGACAGACAAAGTTTGTGATGGCCTTAGAGTTTGACCCATATATGGCCTCTTCTGAAAGGTCACCTGAGAGGGTCTTTTAAACGCCCACAATAAATCCTGATAAATTACCAGGCATACTACCAACAGCATACTGGGTCAGCCAATAGTTCAGGTTAAACAGACATAGCAAACCTGCCTGCTTAGGTCTGCCATACACAACACGTCATATACAAGTGATGAGTAGAAATAACTGAGACAGCTGACTAATTAGCTAATATAAGTGTGCTGACACATTTTCCCAAGAGAAACATAAGAAATGAAAAGAGAAAATGTGTTTGTTTAGCTAAGAGGAGGAATCTAGCAAAATAAAATTGACAGTACAAACGTTACCTGCATTAATTTTAAGACCAACGTGCAATTTGCTATAATGTCCATATTATCTATCCAGTGACTTTTTCACTTTTTCTACATTACCAGCAATAAACCAACGCATTATATTTCTTTTTGCATTTTTAAGTTTGCAAGTATTGTACAATGTACAATGTACAAATACATTTGCAAAGCAGAAAAAAGTAAAAAGAAAACTTCCCACTTGACCGGAGGAATGGGTGGGGCAGTGATGGGTGGGAGGGGCATTGATGAGTGGGAGGGGCAGTGAAGGGTGGGAGGGGCAGTGATGAGGGGGAGGGGCAGTGACAGGTGGGAGGGTGATGAGTGGGAGGGGTAGTGATGGGTGGGAGGGGCAGTGAGGAGAGGAAGGGGCAATGATGAGGGGGGAGGGGCAGCGATGAGGAGTGGGGCAGTAATGAGGGGGTGGGGCAGTGATGGGTGGGAGGGGTAGTGATGAGGGGGAGGGGCAGTGATAGGTGGGAGGGGTAGTGATGAGGGGGAGGGGCAGTGTTGAGGTGGAGGGGCAGTGATGATGGGGAGGGGCAGTGATGAGGGGGAGGGGCAGTGATGATGGGGAGGGGCAGTGATGAGGGGGAGGGGGAGGGGCAGTAGCGGAGCTAGACTTTTTTTCAAGGGGTGGCCAAAGGGTAAGCAAGCTTTTATCAGAGGGGTCCATATACAAATGAATGAAACACATATTTTCTCTTAAAATTACCATTTCCAGTGGGGTGGCACTAGGGGTGGCAAGGGCTCTGTTGGGGGTGGCAATTGCCCCCCCTGCCCCCCCTTTGGCTTTGCCACTGGGGAGGGGCAGTGATGAGGGACAGCTTCTCTTACACTTTAAAGCTAGAGCAAGAAAAAAATTATGAATATATTTATTTAAAAAATGTGAAGGCATACTTTCATCATACCTGTCAAGTTTTTGTTTTAAAAATAAGAGAAAATTTCCACTGGTTGCTGTGAGGATTCCCACCAGCCCAACCAAGGTCCAGGACCCCTTATATTTTACACAAAATCTTCACTTTTTTGGTAGGAACACCTTCTCTCTCATTACATTCATCCATCTCTGATTTGTTTTTTGGGTTTGTTGCACCCACTGTCAGCACTAATCTCGCGAGAACTGACACTCGGGCTACTGCAGATTGCCATTCTCACGAGGCTAGTGACATAATTCATTTTGGAGAGGCACTTGAATGCTAAAAATTATTATATTATAATATGGGAAAATATTAATACGGGAGGACGATGGGACAGAGGCGTAAAATATGGTCGTTTCCCGGCCAAAACGGGAGACTTGACAGATATGACTCTCATTCTTGTTCAAATGTCATAACTGATTTGATTAATTTCAATGTTCATTTACAATAATCTGAAATCAATCATCACATTCTTATGTGTTTTGGGGCAATCTTTATGAATGAATAAGGGTTTATATGCTTTCCAAAACATGAATAACTGAGAAAAGGAAGACCATTTGGAAGAGTCGAAAGACACAGACAGGAGGCAGAAATAAGAGATGGTCTTCACTGTGATGACTGACTGGATGCTTCCTCTTCCTCAAGGTTAGCAGATACTTCCTTCTGTCATTCACTCACAAACAATCCTGAGTGGGACTCACTGACCTATGACCCCAATCAGGGACATAGGTTCAGTCCATTTGGCTCTGAGGTGGAGGAAGTGTGTCTCACTTTCCACACTTACGTTTCCGGACCTGAAGCATCTATTCACTTCTATTTTATTTATTCATTTTATCATGCTTATAATTTTTAAAAGTTTTTTTGTTATTAGACAGGGTGATGAACACTCACTAACCCCCCCCCCCCCCCCACACACACACACACAAACACACAGACAAACACACACACACACACACACACACACACACACACAGAACAAGGAGCTCTACTACCTCCTTGTGGTCAAATGATCAAATTGCAACAATCTCCAATTGTCTAAACTGTAGTCCAATATTTGAATTTTTATTTTGCTCTCCAGTGTTAGCATCAGCTCAAAATTATAGGAACCTCAAAGAGTGAAGGCGAACATATGGTTACTGAAACCTTTTGATCTGCTTGCAAAAGCAGACAGATTCCCACCATTTAACATGCTGCACGAGCTGTATTGAGACTCATTGTGGAATTGAGGCTTGTTGAGGCTGCTTTACCCCAACAGACGGATTCAACCGGTGATGTAGTAACATCTTGGAAACAGAAGGCTTTGTTTAACTGTGTTTGGTTATATAAGACATCAGAATATGTGCTCTTTTGATAAATACCCCTGTCAGATAATATGATTTAGGTTGTGATCTTTGTTTGCCACATGCCCCTCCCCTTTACATTTATCATGCTACACAGTCCCTTCAGCCTGTGTCTGGGGTATGGGCCAATCTTCTTAAAATATATATCTTATTATCATATCATATCCAGTAAGTCCAGTAAGCACATTGTCCTGGTTTGGCCTGGAAGAAAGGTCCATTTCTTCTGCACTGAGCTCTGGATGTACTCTGTGCCAGTTTGTGGTGCTCCTTCTGAAGCAAGAAAAACAGGAAGAAAGGAAGTTCCTCAACTCAGGGATCAGTACATAGTTGCTGAAATCCAGTGAAAAGTCAGTGGCTTTAAGACTATCAGACTATTAAAAACAGTCTTAAAGCCACTGAGTTTGCTAAATACTGTCAAAGGTATTTAGGGACATGGTGTCCCCCCCGGATACTGATATGATCTGACAGGCGGAGTCTTACTGAAAGTCTGGAAACATACTGAGGTAAACAACAGTTCAGTTAAATCCCCTCTGCCTCCACCTTCACACGTCCAGCGGCATGTGTTGCTTTCAAATTGTATTTTACATAACCAGTTCACCATCAAGTTATTCAATCTGTTCATATGGGACTTTTCGCAAACCTAAAGCAACTTTACAATGCAACAACATTTAAGGACAAAGATACAGTTGAAAGAGGTGAGTTTTATGAAGACACACAGAAGAAGGTTGAATGTGAGAGACTGTGAGTAGACAGCTATTGGTGGATCTGAGAGGGCAGGGGGCTTATCTTACAAAAAACAGAATGTGGCACAGAGTCAGTACTGGAATTCTGAATCTGGTGTAAAGTTACATATTTCTGATAGCATCCCATAACACTGCTACTTTTCCAGTGTTTTGTACACTTGAAGTGAATACGAAAATCAAAGGTTGCAGGCTTCCTGAACATTAACCAATATATACGCTGTGATCCTGTCTATCTGCATGGCTTTACACACATCTCCAACAAGCTGACACTGGCCCAAACAATTTACACACACACACACACACACACACACACACACACACACACACACACACACACACACACACACACACACACACACACACACACGCACACACGCACACACACACACACACAAACACACACACAAACTCCCTCTCTCTCTTTTTCTGTCTCTATAACATTCTCGTCCTCTTTCTCTCTCATTATCTCTCCTGCTGTATGCTCTCATATATATATTCATACTGAAAACAGCTGGAATTTAAAAATGGAGCAGATAGATGTGGATTCATTTGGGAAGGGAGCAAGGAAGAAGCGAGTCCTCACCATGCACCTCCTGCATGGGGGAGGAGTGAGAGACGCTGTTCCAAGAAATCAGTGTTTTCTGGAAAGTGAGGCAGTCCACTGCACGCATCTGCAGACTATATAAAGGTAAGAGTGTACGCTGTAACCCTCTGGATCTCTACGGTGGAGAGCAGATGTTCATCATGGATTCTCTAAGAGTTCTCATTGCTTCTGCTCTTCTCTATGCATCATTACTGCCTGGTAAGTATCAAACATGACTTACATAAAATACTATATATGAAAAAAAATATGTATTAGAAATATTTTATTGGAAAACATCAGTGAGAATCTCAGCTATCAGCTATAGTTCAAATATCAGCTATAGTTCAAATATTGTTATGCACATTGAGTTCGGGCAACAGGAACGGTGGCCTGGGTACTTTCATATTGACATGTGTATAACCAGTATACACCAGTATACATACACCACCAGTATGTCAGTTTCATAACCGTGTCGACTCATCCAACAGCAAAAAAAAATACTGGGTCCTGTGATCTGAAACTAACCTGAGGATGGACAAAAGGCAAACGTTTATATGAACCTATAGAATGTATCCATACGATGTAGTTATAGGTGATTAGGAGTTTCTAAGAAACTGTTTCAATGTGGGTGGTCATACACTATACAGTCTGTCACGTAACTATACATCTAATATGACTGAGCTGTTAGCAAGTGTTTATATTGGATGTGCCCTGCAAGTGCAACATTCCTGTGCTCAAAAATGTGAAGGAAAAAAAATGAAGGAAGTAAATGCAGTACTTTAACGAAAGAAACAAAGTCAAAGGTGTGTGCACTAACTGCAACCAAAGAAAGCTAACATGACGTCAATGACCGACAACTGCAAACACAACAGAATTATGAAGGGAAAGAGTTACAATATAACAATATGCAGTTTACATGGTGAATAAGGCTCAACACTAGTCACCTGTGGGTGTGGCATGCCATCAAAACGCATAAAATATGCAAGAGAAAGTCTCAACAGAAAGCCCAACATAAAAATGCCACACAGACCCCGCTTCCCACAAGGTTTTGCTTTTACTACTAATTCCACATTTTCTCCATATTTTGCACAAGGTAATTTTGCAGTTGGTGCTTGAATTGAAGCGTGTTGTTCTCCGTTGTGTCTGAGAAGGCGACTGCATCACGGGGGGTAAAGAAGCAGTGGCCCACTCCCGCTGGTACATGGCCTCCCTCCAGCTGCAGGGCAAACACGAGTGCGGCGCCTTCCTGATCTCCAATCAGTGGCTCATGACTGCAGCGCACTGCTTCAAGGACAAGTACATTTTGCAATCGAGCCTCCGCTTCACTAATAAGCCAAATATGTCATAGTGATGCTTTTTCAATGGCGGAGAAGCAGTATCATGAGAACTGATGTAGTAAAAGGTACTAGGCCACCATTGGTGTGATGTTCAGTCAGCCTTTAAATGAGATTCACCAGCCAGCAGCGGTAAATCCATCTGCAGGTCAGAGTGCGAGGATCGTCCTGATTGTGTGCCTTCCTTGTTTCTGCAGCCCGACCTTTAAGGTAGTCTTGGGTGCTCATTCTCTGTCTCAGGCAGAGGACACCAAACAAACATTTGACATTGCAGCCGTTTATAAGCATCCTGCTTTCAACCAAGAGGATTTTGATAATGACATTGCCCTGGTCAAGGTAAGACATGTGTGGATTAGGGAATTAACCAGAGTGGTAAGAGATAAGTGCACCTTGAATTGTGTGCTGTACCCTATAACACAACATAGGCATATGATGTCGTCCATAATTGACAGCTAAATCAGGCAGTCACAGAGAGTGATGCAGTGAAGCCACTGGACTACCAGCGAGCAGGGGGGAGTGACCCTAAGGAGGGGGATACCGTGGATACCGCCGGCTGGGGATCCAACTTTATAGGCAAACGACCAGACACACTGCACGAGGTGACCGTGGATGTTATTGAGAGATACTTATGTGGGCGAAGCGACTACTATGGGGCAAAGTTCACCAGCAACATGATCTGTGCTGCAAGACCTCGCATGGATACCTGTGATGTAGGTTCCCATCTCAGTCATAACACCCAAACACGTTCTGTTGCTTATGAACATGTACAGGTTGTGCACAAACACGTAAGTGGACAAATCCTGTGGTTTCACATTTTGCTTCTTATCTGCTGTTCTCACAGGGTGACTCTGGGGGTCCCCTGCTCTATAAGGGCATTGCTGTGGGGATAACCTCAAATGGAGCTAAGAGATGTGGTTCCAAAAAGAAGCCTGGCCTCTACACCATCATATCACACTATGATGCCTGGATCACCAGTACCATGACCCAGTAGCATGTGAACAGACAAGACCAAAATGAGCCGATTTCATACTGTATCCCTCAACTATTCTTGCTTGCATGGCGACTTAAAAGTACCTTTCTAGAATGAATTTTAATGCTGGTTTCTGTATTGCTTCTTTCTCAGATGTATCACTAGTTGGCTTTTGTTGGTTGTTGCTCTTGTGAACTGGGCCACAACGTTTATTAAAATAAATGTTTACAAATGTGCAATTATATATACTCTGTGGAATGTCTATCCAATCGCCCCAGTTCCTTAGAGGACTCAAGTATGCGTTGCAATATCTGATTCTTCTAAGCTCTTGAGGAGTCTTAAAGGAAATAACAAAGTAACAGAGAAGCGAAAGATTCATTATGAGCAAATCCAAAATAAGGGTCGTTTATACAGTCCATGGTCAAGGAACCAACACGAAGACTATACATAGTGAACAAACAGCGCTCAGAATATTTAAATAGGAAACAAGAGAACGTAACACGCAAAGTACCGATACAAACTGTGGCATGCAGCCAAATATTTCTACACGTGTAGTTTAAACGTGACCACTGGCTTGCTCTGACTTCCAAAACCCTATCTACGTTTAATAATTCAAATGGCCATCAATCACAAACGTTGTAAAGTATACATGACTTTGATTTGCATAAACCACATTCTACGTTTCAAACACAGTCCGTTCAAACATTACTGATTATATGACATTGTTACAAGACATTGCATTACATATTGTAAGAAGGAATGTGTAACTTCCCATTTTGGTAAGGAGGAATAGGAACCGCCCCATAACATTTTCTTCTTCCATGGAATATATGTAAATGTAGAGATTTTTTTAATTACGCATTAAGCCTCCTACAACAAATTGCTCTTTCTGGCAAGGCAATATTTTTTCAGGTACTCAAATTTATCGTCTTAGCTAGAAACGGGTATACCCTCTTTGGAGAAATGGTACAGGCGGTTACTACACTCCCCTGTCTGTTACTCTAAACCAGCTGGGATTGTTGACGAGGAGGATGTTCGTGGCTGAAAAATAACGGCACATTATCGTTCAAATCCCACTCTTCGATGACATTATCGTAAATATGGCCGGTCTAAACATTACGAACGGAAGGTCTTTTGTCGATTCAGCAGTCAGGTGATTAGTTTTAATTTTCTCATTTTCATCTGAATAGCCGTATACAACGACGTGTTTTGTTTTAAGTCAGACGACGGTTACCGTAGCGACACTGCGCTGCTGGAGCGCCAGCTAGCTCACTAGCTAACAACACCGTCGTGTCCGTTTGTCTTGTCAGTTATTAAGCGTTACAGTTAAATCTCGAGCTGCCAAATGGACAGTAATATGAAAATACGTGTTAGTCGTCCGCTAGTTTGTTAATGCAACGTGCCAAATATGCTAAAAATGTAGATAGATAATAGCAAGCCAACCACTGTCTAAATGTCAGGGATGCATCTTCACCAAATTAGACGCTTTTACGCGCTATCATAAAAATCATAGTGTATGTTTTGGCTAAGCTAGCTGCGTCAATCCTTCATTTAGTATCAATTGAGTCCAGAGGTAATAGCTACCATGGCTAATTAGGTTAACTAGTTAGCACATTGACTCGCCAGCTATGGTAGTAATCCAGTTAGGTTAACCTAGCTAACTAGTTGGTTAACCTATTTGCTGCCTGTCGTCAGAGTAAACATTAGTTAGCTAACAGAGCTAGCTATCTCGCTAACATTATATTTATATTGTATATAACAATATTTATATTATATATAACAACAATATTTATTTTATTTTGGAGCTATACAATAAATACTACCTTAATACTGTTTTAATACTACGTGTCGAGTGATTTTATTGCTAGACATCCAAGAATTACTGCAGAAGTCCAGCGCAGGTGATGGGAATCACTTAATTTTCACAAATGTCTGATATATCAGGCCAACGGTGAGCACATTTGGGGAGTAGTTAATGGGGTTTCATGTTGAAACGTGTTCTCAAGCCCTGCTCCTTTAATTATTGTGGGTGTTTTCAGATCATTCAGAGAGGCCCGTATATGTTTATTACTATAGATATATAGATGATCAATGAAGTAATATTTTAATATACGATTACAAATGAAGTAATTTTAAAAAGCTGATTCAGGTCATCTTCATGTAGTATGCATATATATATTTTTGTTATATAATGGTTTGCTGCTCAAATAATAGGCATATGCATTTGTCACTGAATGGCAACATGGTTTTTCCAAGTGATGAATTTACTGTATTATGATGTATACAGTGTATTGTTGGCTGTGCTGTATTAAGGAAATACAGTAGTGTGCTGTGCAATGCTTACAGCTGTTCACGCATTCGGCAAGTCCAGGCTCTGCTGAAGGATAGTGGGAACAGTGTTCCAGATTGCATCCTCTGCTCACTCGGTGAGTGCAGCCTGCCATCTTATTCTATTCATAAAGACAATGAGCTGACAGTTACACTAAGAGAGTTTTATCTGACTGTGGTTGTACCTAATCCTAAGTCATCTGTGAGTGTAGACTGTATGCTTCGTATTATAAATAAATAAGATCCGACTGCCCTGGCTGTATTGACTTTGTTCTATTAATGCTACAACATTATACAGACGTTAACAATATTACAGTGTACACAATATTCTTCGATCAAATTCAGAATGATAGTGATGTTTGCTCTATGCTAAAGTTGACTTGTTGACATGGTACTGTACAACAGTGATATTTCTGCTAAAGTTGGTTACTAGTAAACACATGCCCATGTCTCAATATGCTACTATAGAGGAGACAAAACAAGGCCAATTTATTTATATAGGACATTTTATTCATTAATCAATTCAGCAGGCTTCAGAAATAAACATCATCAATAAATAGGCCCATCTAATTTTCTGTTTGTCCTGTTTTATTTGTCCTATTCTGTTTGTCTGTATGTCTAGCTGTGTGTCTATATATAAGACAATTTAAACAGAACAATAAAGTTAATTAATATTGGGTGGCACATTTTGAATGGAATGTTTTCTTATTCTTGCCACTGCAAGTTAGAGACATATGCTATTGGAAAACCCTACTGGGTCATATCAGTATATCCCTGTTGTCAAATAAATTAGAGTTTTCTGATGTTTACATTAATCCTGTTATGGACATATGGCTACCTGACGGGAAATTCTTGGACTGAATTAGTTTGTAACACAACATTCCACTGGTCCCCAAATAAATATGTATACACACACACACACACACACACCCACCCACCCCCCATTGCACCTGTTATGCTGCCTCCTGCCCAGGTGCACCACCACTGCAACTCCCAGACTCCTATGTATTACATCACTCCGAGGTCTAGTTCTCACGAGTACTAATCATGCTTCCCTGTATTTAACTTACTCACATACATTTATGTTGTGGCTTTCATTTCCGCTTTGCGAGGTATTTCTGACCAAAACCTTGCTAGTGTGCTGAGCATTGTATTGTAGCCTTCTGATTCCAACCTGGTCAATCAGACATTGTTTATTGTATAGTTGTGTATATGTTTTGTCTCCATTTACCAATCTTTACCTGTTGCACATTTATTTCTCTGGATAGCCCCATTTAAAATAAAAGCACTTGTTTCTCCACACTGATTTCTTTCCTGCAACTGTTGCACACATCAAAACATTCCTTATATTTAGAGGAAATTGAACAATATATTAGTTTAGAATTAAATGTGACTACAATTTTCTTAATATTTTTGTAATTTGTGCTCTCTGATTCAACTGCATTAACCCATGTTATAAAAGTGCACTAGGTATCCCTTGATTGATGGTTGATCATCATTGATCATCAGAGCAATTTGTAAACCAGTTTGTGTTCTCATATTTTTAAATGATTTTTATAAATAGGGGTGTCACACAGGCGACAATCACGCCCCAGTCAGCCATAGGACTCTCACACCCCAAAAGCCTAGTGGCCACTACCCCTTTTTACCATGTGTGTGCAGGCTACTCCTCCGGAGGGTGGTTGTCCTCCACCCAAGCCAGCCACCTATCTCGGGGGAGCTCCTGCCCTTGGCAAGGGCTCAAATGACCAGGGCCCAAGCTCACCGTATTATTAATGAACCCTTGGCCATCTTAATGGACCAGGACCCCACAAGCCTTCCAAAATGGCTGGTTATTCTGTAATGGGTGGAGAACGTACAGAATAAAGCAAGCGAAAAACGCAAGTCTCGTGCAGTATGAATTTAATAACATAAAATGTGCTCAAACAAAACCCGTGACATTAAACAATAACCAGCAATGTGCTGGTTGAAACGCATATACACACAATATATATACACACACACACACACAAATGGCTAACAACCTGCTGAGGGGCGGAGACAAGAAAAGACAAACACTACCACTGTTGAGGGAGGCAGCCAGCATGGGGCCTCCACCCTGTGACAAGGGCTGAATCCGAAATGCCGTACTTAAGCAGTAGTAGTAGATTTCAGTGCAGTGCGTTCTTTCAGTAGGCGACTGGGCACTTTTCATAATCTCGGACATACTACCTGTTATCTCGTACTGCTTTGGCGTACTGAATAGGAAGCAAGTATGGCATTTTGGATTCAGCTAAGGAGTATTTTGTTTTCCGGATGATTTAGATGCAGCAGTGTTGAGTAATGGTTGTCTATATGCCAAATGTACAAAATCATGCAAAAAAAGAAAAAGGTTACAGTATCAGAACTAATTTAAAGTCCTTTCAATGATAGTGAAATGAGGTCACTTCCTATGTAAGTAAAGAAAGCAAACACATTGTTTTGTAAGAATTAACTTGTACTGTAAGTCTCTGATCTTGTTTCATGTTGGTTTGTGGTGTGTGGACTTCTTAGGAATCGACAGCCGATATAACGAGGGCTGCAGTGAGTTGGCCAGCTACCTCTTCTTTGGGTTATATAAACATGACCAGGAACAGATCCCTGAGGACTTCCCTGAAGAGGTGCTGGATGGTATGGCCCAACATCCTACTGTTTATCACATTCTACTCTTAGTCTAACCCACAGGTTGAGCACACTTTTCCTTGTCTCTGCTAAAGCATGCTGTGCTTATCAGGCAATTCTGCCAGAGACCTTGTTAAAGAAGTTCTTTCCTCTGACTCCGTAAAGCTGTGGTGGGTGTATAGCTTGCTGCTATCCTGTGGACCTTTGTGTGCTTGTCCCCAGATGTGATCATCATGATAAAGGCAGAGAGCGTGCACCTGTACTGCAACCCAGTCAATTACCCATTCCTGCTGCCCTATGTTTCCCACTGGAGGAATCTGCATCTGCACTGTATGACAGAGGCGGAGGTGATTATCTGCTACACTGCTCACTACAGACCATAAGGAACTGCTGCCTGTTTGGCACATGCTGTATGTCAGTGCACCAACATTTATATTGCATAGATCAGGGGTCTCAAACTCAAATTACCTGGGGGTCACTAACCAGGCTGTGTTTTCGATGAGGGGCCAGATTAAAGGATCGTGACAAACAGCAGTGGGAAAAGGGGAAAACAACTATTTTAATATATAAAAACTATGTACACATACAGTAATTCAAAAAGGCTACATGCTGTAGCGTCGGTCCTATGAGGGATGAAGCTAGCTACCCATGAGCCCTCGTGGCTCCGGTATTGCCCTGTGTTTGTTATGGTTATGTTGTGTAATTATTGATTATGTTGTGATTGTGTGTTATTAGTTTAAGTTGCCCCGTGTTGTTTTATGCAGTTGTACAGACATGATTATTCCCTGCCATTTGTGTGTGTTGTCATCTCATTCATGTCATTCTCTCATGTTTCGGGTGTTGTTTGAGTTTGTTCTCTGTGATCACGGCTCTTTTACGTAATTATGCTATTGAGGCATTTAATGAAAGAACCGTGTTATGCTGACAATGGATCTGCTACTGTCTCTCCTTTCCACACCGGACCACGCCACAATACATTCAAATACTTCCCAGCTCTGGTGATGAGCTCACTCACCACATAGCTTACCTTAACTGCAGCATCACTTTCTCTTTATGCTCGCTGGAAATAGTTTTACTGCAAGGAAAGATATTTTCAAAGCTGAGCGACTCGTGTCTCCCTATCCTCTCCTTCATACCTAAATACTGCTCTGCGTTTTTGGTTGTATAATGACGCCTAAGGTTGTATTCTTTAAGCACGGCAACTTTCTCCTTGCATATCAGACAAATGGTCACGTTGAACTCCACAAATAAATAATCGATCGTCCACCTCTCTTGAAACTGTCTGTGCTCCAGGTCAACCTTTCTTTTATTTCTTGAAAGTTTTGAAAGAGACATTTTGGCTAACAATGTTTTTGCTGGGAATGGTGAGACGTGCAGCCTACGAGTGCACTGGGTTTCTTGTTTATTTTGACTTGCACCATGCAACCCGTAAGCCAAAAAAAAAAGAAACCCACAAAGACAAGTTAAAATAAAATCTAAAAATTAAGCATAAAAAATGTAATTGAATTGCGGGCCAGATTTAAGCTTATTTAAGCAGATTTAAGCTTATTCTGGGAAATGTGATCATTTTTCATGTACTGGTTTCATGGTCACCATTCATTTAGTTTTGTGATTTGAATATTTAGAACATATTAAATACATTTTTTAAAATTGTGTTTGTCTTATGTTAATGAAAATATTGGGCTGACATTTTGACTGAATCTGTGCAGATGGTAAAAAGATTGTAGAAGGTGCTCATGTGAGACATTCTTCTGACTTTCTCTCTGTCGTAGTATGAGGACGAAGAAGCAGCAGAAGAGTTTAAAATCTCCAGCTTTGTGTCGATGGTTGAGGACTGCAGCTGTGTTGGAATCCCCTACAGCTCCCGCAGTAAGAGCGGCCAGTCCTTCATGCAGTGGAAGCGTGCTTTTCTCACGTTACTGGAGTTCTGAATGTTGTTCTCCTCAGGCCATGTGCAGAAGTTTGATGTGTTCATGCTGGAGAAGTGGCCCATTATTCAAGCGTTTGCTTTGGACGGCATTGGAGCTGGGGGGTTTTTCACCATGAAATACAAGGTACAGAGCTGGAGGAGGGCTTGTGACTGTTATCTGTAGAGAAATCATGTGTTTTTACTGATCAGAAATGTGATCTGTCTGTAGCTGACTGATGTGAGCGAGCAGCTTTGGCAGACCTACTCCAGACTGGACCCAGTGTCTTTGGACTGTCTGCTCAGTGAGGTAAAGCATGCATCTCTACCTAATTATCCAATGTACACAAATGCCAGCTTACACGAGAAATGAGACGAGGGACTGTTGTTGCAGGACCTGCCTTTGTTTGAGAGGCAGTGGAGCTGCTTGTTCTCCAGTATGCGCATCGAGAGTGCACTGTCCATGCAGGAGCTATCAGAGGCTCAGACCGCTGAGGTACACACCTGCACATCCATATGGAAATGTCTGACTGTTATCTTTAGCCCCACTGTTGCTGAATATGTATAGAAATGTCCATTATAGAATTATATATGTTAAATTATTAACTTTGTCTCACTCATTTTCATTTCTCTTTCTTGAAGCCATTCAGAACGTATTACTCCCATGGCCTGATATCGAGCAACATTACAGATAGCAGGTACTTGCTAGAATATGTATTTTCTAATTTATTGTCAGTCTTGTGCAGAGCATGAAGAGAGATCTCAAACATTTGTGTGTGTGTGTGTGTGTGTGTGTGTGTGTGTGTGTGTGTGTGTGTGTGTGTGTGTGTGTGTGTGTGTGTGTGTGTGTGTGTGTGTGTGTGTGTGTGTG
Source organism: Brachyhypopomus gauderio (assembly GCF_052324685.1). Taxonomy (NCBI): domain Eukaryota; kingdom Metazoa; phylum Chordata; class Actinopteri; order Gymnotiformes; family Hypopomidae; genus Brachyhypopomus; species Brachyhypopomus gauderio. Next base: position 13,580,175 of record NC_135225.1, on the reverse strand, counting down.
TGTGTGTGTGTGTGTGTGTGTGTGTGTGTGTGTGTGTGTGTGTGTGTCAGTAAAAGCCGACAGCCGTTCGTGCTGTTTGGGAGTCACTCCTCCAAAGAGGATCTGAACAACTACTGCTACACCTTCCCCTCTGAGGCCCATCAGGTCCGCAACACCGGGGCTCGGGGCGGCGCTGCCAAGCACATGGTAAGACATGCCCTGGACGCACACAAAGCCTGCAGCCAATCACAGGGCGGAAGAGCTCACCATTTCCCTGCTTCCCTCTCTGCTTTCAGCTGCTTCAGTGTGTAGCTCCCAAAGGCCCACTGGCATGTGCACGGACATATTTCTTTGGCAGCACTCATGTCCCATACTTGGGTAAGTTTGTGTGGTGGGCACAGGTGTATAAAGTAAAGCCTCTAGCAGGGGGCTGATGCTCAGCATGCTCTGGCTACGCCCTCCCGCTCTGCCCCCGCCCATTTCCATTACATGGTCACAGCCGATGCCTCAGCAGACACGCACCACAGCATGGTGTTGACACCTCCAAGTTGTTTTGCTTTGAAAAATAAATACTACAAATAATAAGAAACATAAACAGTGGGTAAATGAAGACTTGCTGCCAGACATAAAGTTAAGCAGCTCCTTGCCCTTTTCTACTTCTGCCCTATTCCAGAGATTTTTAGGTGTACAGCGCTGTGCCAACCGTGCACAGAGCCTAGGATGCAGGCACAGTCTGTGTGCTTGTGGAAAAGCAGATCTAGACTCCTGATTCAGAGCATCATATACTAACCGTATGTCTCTCTCTCTCTGTTACTCTCTCCCCCTCACTCACCTTCCTGGTTCAGAGCATGATAACACCCAGCAGATGAAGACTGAACTCCTGTAAGTGTTCAGGCAGTGTTGCTATGTGTGAGTTGGTTCTAGATTGGACTGACTCCAGTGGAGTTACTACTAAATTCGCTCTTTTGCAGGCTGCTTTCTCAGATCTACTCTGCTGCAGTTCAGTCTGTGCTGGCAGGAATAAAATGCTTCTCCATCAACTCCAGCACTAGCAAGGTACGTTATCCTCTATACCATTACTTCCATAGACTAAGAGCCAGGATGAGCTCTCCAAGTTCATTTAATGCTCAGTTTATGGGACAGGGATATGGTTTATTATGGCAACAAACAGACCATACTGTATAGATGTAAACTGTTAGATTTGTTAGGTGAAAGATATCCCGTAAACCAAAAACTGATAAAATAGAATTTACTAGAGTATGTTTGAGTTTATGGCCATGTAACATGTTTAAGTTGTTCATCAAATGTAGGACATGGCTGTTTGTTTCCTAGGCAAGAGATGTAGCAGAGCAAACATTTCAGTTGACCTTGGACAGATTTGGTTTGCTTCAATACAGGAGTGCTCTCAGGTCTGACTCTGACTCCCTCTCATAATCACTTAAATTACCACATGGTTTTAAGTTTTCAAGTTTTAAGTTTCATTCGATATTTAGTACATACCAGCTGGTCCTTACCTATGCAGCCTGTTTTAAGGAGGCTGTGCTGACTGTGGCTTTGTGCTGTAATTCAGGTCCAAAGCAGTGTTCAGCATCCAAGCTGTAAATGAGGAGGGCAGGTGGGTCTCCTCTCCCTTGTATGTAAAATGCACAGTTATACTTCTATTTACCACAAGTTTTAAAATCTCCTTTCTTTCCTCCTCTCAGAGTTATCCCTCTCAGTGATGAGCAAAGTCGTTTTCTGGTGAAAACTGTAAGTACTACATCTGTACAACATTTGAAAGCATTTCAAATATTTCACAGTAAAAGTTCCCGTTTCTCTGACATTGATAATTTGTCATCAAGGCTGTGTACTGTGTACTCTCATCGTCCTGACAGTGTTGATGGGTAATGTGCGGTTCTTGGACTCTTCTCAGGCCTCTATGGTGGTGTATGATATTCCAGATCTTCAGTGGGGGGGAGAAGACCTGGGATCTGTAGTTTTCTCAGAGTCCTTTCTTGAGTCTAGCATCTACATTCAAGAGAGAGGTGAGATTTCTCTTTGTTATTCACTTCATGCTTTTAGAGCACTGCAAATTCAGAAACACTGCAAATCCAGTGTTTCTGGCTAATTATTATACACAGGTTTTTAGCCATAAACAACAGTTGTGTTATATAGTTTCTCATTACGTTGAACAATACTTAAAGTTGTAAATATATATAAATGTAGCAGCTTTATTAATTATGTCCCCTATCTAGGTATTTAGATAGAAACTACAATGTGTTAAAATGGGATTTCTTATCAGGGTTTTTAACAGAGGTGTCAATTCCAGGTTCAGAAAGTAAAAATCCTCACCAGGATTTTGCTCAAGCTTGCTAGATTTTCTAATTAGTGCAATCCAGGTAAAATTAGTGGGATCAACACAATCCAGGAAGCCTGAGCAAAATCCTGGTGAGGACTTTTACTTTCTGAACCTGGAATTGACACCTCTGGTTTTTAAGCATTGGTTTCTGTGTAAATACCTTTTTTAATACCTGCATTTAAAGAGCATTTAGCTTACCCATGATATAAAGTGATGTGATTTTATCACGGGTAAATGATGCAACATGTCTCAAAACTATTCCAAAAAATAGACTAAACATAACCTGGTAAGACTAAGGGAATAACACACTATGTATTTAACTACAAACAAGAGTTGAGGTGTACAGTATCTCATTACATAGAACAGCTCTGAATTAGTAAAGCTTTTTAAGGTGGGAAATGGAAACAAATGTTTATTGAATTCTACTGCCCAAGCTTATCATAGTCGAGGACAAATTGATCGCAAAACATATCAATATCGTTTTATCGCCCAGCATTATATATACATACATATTCTGTATCCATTAGTGTGTTTTTTCATGTAGATTAATAAATGTTTAATAATGAGTTTGTTGTAAATTAGCAATGCATAATTTGTTAGGTGGTAGCTGTATATATTTTATAAATGTAAAAATAATCTTTTTTACTAAAAAGAGTTGTGACATATAATGTAAAATTTGAAAAACTAACAGATACTTTCGTGTGTGTGTGCATGCACTCATGGCAGAGTGTAAGGTCTATACCCAAATGCATAGGTTATCTTCGTTGGCAGTTCAGTTTAATGTGTGTCTTGCCCTGCAGATGGAGCTCTTTCACCCCTCAGTATGATACTGTAAAATGTGTTTTGTCCTGCAGATGGCGCTCTCTCCACAGACAGCTCTTTCACTGTGCTTACCTCTTCAATCCCACGCCATGTCTGTTGGCTGGTATGTTGTTTCTCATGTGGTGTTATGAGTGTTGACAAGTTATGGGTTTTGAATTTGTATATTGGTAATATACCAATGAAGTCAGAACTTGTACAGGAATAGAAAGTTGCATGTACAACTGTATGTGGGCCTTGTATATTTGAAGCCTAGTTTTAGGTATGGCAGTTTCAACATACACTACTTTGATTTTATTAATTTGGGACAACTTGCCTGATGAAGTGATATTCTCTTCATCGTTCGTAGGTGGATGAGTCTGATGTGAGATTGTCTGAGCGAGCCCTGCGTCTGCTGAAGGTGACATATCCTGTAGTGCTTAGTCCAACCGTGTCTTTGCAGGGTTGGTCCACACACTTAAGAGGTTCATTATCTGTTCTCTGGCTTTTATTTTCTCCAACTTGTGCGAGGGAGTAGGAGGAGAATGGCACTTGTTTGGGTGTTCCGCTAACAACAAAAGATTCAGCCCAGATGTTCTCCAGCAGTCTTCTGTCCACCCCTGAAGAAGGTTTTTATCACTACCTTTCATGCACGTGTGCAGTGCTTTCTGCGGGCACGGTCTTACACGTCTGTACTGTCTTTTGGGATGTTGTGTTTCAGGGAAGCTGGTGTTTTTCTCTGAGGGATTACTGTTTGTTCATCCTCATTATGGCACCATCACTCTCTCCAAGAACCACATCAGCACCATCAAACTCCGTGATGGGGTCAGTGTCCTCTCAGTGTGGTACTCTCATTTTACCAACGTATTTACTGACCAGCTACATGATGTTATAAATCTTCAGTATTCTAATTGGCATGGCAAGCCCTAGAAGTACACTGGCACTGCTGTGTGAAGAATGTGTTTAGACAGAGGTTCATGCTGTGTGAATGTCGGTGTTGCAGGACTCCCTGTCTGCTGCAGCAGTGCTGTTCATAGAGTACGAGAGCGCTCTGCTGCCACACCTCCCCTTCCCGCTGCACAGCCCTGATCGCTGCTTGGCTATCACTCTCATGCCCAAAAGCAAGGGCTACAAAGCCTTCTACTCCAAGGTGCACGCACACACACACACACACACACACACACACACACACACACACACACACACACACACACACATACGTGTGGTGACCCTACTGTTTAGTGTTTTCCTGAAGATGCTGAGATTGTGTGTTGTATGTAAATGAGTTGTGGTGGACTCAGGTCCTGCAGGTTTGGAGTGAGCCTGGTTCTGGGCTCCGGGTGCAGCACGTGAGCCACACCCAGCTGAGCCTGGAGCAGAAGAGCATGTGAGTGAGTCTGGCGCTGGCCGAGAGTAGCGCTCTTCTTCACCGCCTTCTCATCCACTCTTTGACCCTCAGCTTTGGGAGGTTTTTGTACGTGACTCTTTTAATCCTGGCAGGCACTCCCGATTACTGAAGATTGATGAGATGTGTGATTCAACCAGAGCAAATCCCAGAGCCCGTCTGACCACCACTTATCCAGGCCTGCCAGACATGGACAGGTAGCACAGTGCTGCTCGCAGGACCACTCCCAGCTGCGGTTCCTCCATGTTGAGTTGGTGTTACCTCAGCTGTGTGGATGATGCTGTGTGTGTTCTCTTATTAAGATTCCTGAAGCACTTTGCTGTCAGCAGTAGCGTTTGTGAGGAATCTGTTTGCAGTGACCACCTGGCAGCTCTTTTCCCAAACATACACCCCAAACCAGTTCCTCCTGAACCACAGCAGCAGGTCAGTAAGCGTGTTTTTAGACTATGGGTATCCATATATAACAAGTTGTATGAGCATTATGTTTATGGTGTGTGTGCTATTCACAAACACATACTCAGATAGGCTGCATTATTGCAATTCAATAATATGCAAAGCATATCCTTTTCTTCAGCACTGCTATCAATAACAATAGCGAAATACTCTTTGCAACAGTTGACAAAGTAACAAATTTGCAAATGCAAAAGACCCTGAATTCAACTGATCAACATAATGAGTTTGCATTCTGTTTTTAGCGCTAGAATTCTTGATATCAGGCAAGCCATTACTAAGTCTTTTTCCACCAATGACCTGTGACCTCTCCGTCACCACATAAAGTTATGAAAATGTCCTGGTTTAGTGCTATTAGTCATGAAATTGTAATTGATGTAATGAGGTATCTTAAGTGTACTTGCAACCTTACAGACCCATTGGGAGAATCATGGAGAAAATAGTTTCCAAGCAAATTACTTAAATTATTTAATTACTTAAATATTTCTCTAGACAAATTTCAGGAATTTAGCCTACTGATGGTTCTGGGGTCACTCTAAGGTAATTACACAGTTGCAATGCTAATCAGTTAATAAATTAACATTTTATCAGAAGAACATCAACAAGATCAGAGATCTCCTGACAAAACCAGATCTAGAGATCCATACTTTTATCTCTAGCAGGGTTGATTATTGTAATGACTTCCAAAAAAGACAATAAAACTGATTCAGGTGATTCAAAATTTATCTGCTCAATTACTCACTAGGATCAAAAGAACAGAACATTCTTAAGTCAGTATGCTGGCTAGCAGTAAATTACAGAGTCGACTTTAAGGTATTATTACTGGTCCTTTAATTATACGACCAGCATATTTTTCTGATATGCTGCAGTGTTATGAGGTGGACAGGACTCTCAGATCATTAGGTACTAGTTAGTTAGTCCTACCTAAGGTCAAAACTGAGCATGTGTACAGTGCTTGGCTATTATGCTGTTTTTAAATGGAACCAGTTGTCAGAGGATATTAGAGTCTCTGCACCTCTAACTTTAGGCAATACAGTACATTCCCCTTTTAATCTCAGAAGTGGCTTATACTTCTATATCTGATGTAAAGCAATTTGCATTGCCATTGTGTATGAAAAGCCTTTTACAAATAAACTTGCCTTTCTGTGTTTATGTAGGTGATCCTTTACATCATTGCAGGCTTGCCGGGCAGCCATAAAGAGAGTCTGTGTGATTTCTTGGTGGAGGTGAATCAGGAGTGTGGCAAGTGAGTGAAATGAAATTCATAATCATGCTAACACACACTGCAGGTTCTTTCTGTGGGAGTCCACGTTTCCAGATTCGCTGGACATCATCTTTTTTTCCCGACCTTTTTTTAATACTGAGTGTTGATTGGTTGACAGATGGGAGGTGTACCACCCTTCCCAGGAATCAGAAGATCTGTGTATACCACACCTCCAGCAGTTCTTGAGCAATCTTGTGGTCAGACAGAACATGCCACATCTAAACACAACAAGAGTGTTAATACCCACGCCAGGGTAAGAAACACTGAGACACGCACACAAACACGGCACGTAACTTCTTTATCTTGATAAAGATTAAGATGTGTGAGTGTATGTAAATCTGTTTGTCTGATATAGGTACACTGATGTTTTGGATGTGGTGCAAGCTGTCGTGTCTCATCCAGACCCACGAGTTCAGAGCAACATGAGTGTAGGTGCTGTTACAGCCTGCGTGAATCCGCAAACCTCCTTCATGGAGCACAGGTAAGACTCCCAAAATGCAGACACTAATAGCTCTGAAAGCACCATTTACCAGTGTCACTTTATTACAAGACGTCCTAAAGCCTTGTGAGCGAGCTTCTCTCAAATGAGTCCGCTTTGTTTTTCCAGGTTTCTCTTCCCCAAACTCCTGGAGCAGTGCAGTCATGGTAAGGCCCACGAGATTGCTGCATTGAAGTGTGCTTGTCTGTTTAGCGTTTGAGTTGACCTGTCCGTGGCGTGCAGGTGCAGTGAACAACGTGGTATTCACGGGGCTGACGGCAGAGCAGAAACACCCTCTGCTCAAACACATGCAGCAGCTGATCCGCTCAGCCAACCCCAGCGCTGCGTTGATCCTGGCCGAGAGAGGCGCCGTGTCCAGGTCAGCCAGCGTGGCTGTCCCGCTTGGCCAGCTCGTACTTCTTCCAGTGGCATCAACACGGCAGTGTTTCCTGCTGACGCGTGTTTGTCCATCGTGTTTGGGTCACAGGGCTGAAGATATGCGTCTGATTCTGAGTGACAGCGGTTTCTCCCAGCCTCAGATGATCCGAGCCCGATACCTGCTGTATCCTGGCTGGTGAGCCCCTCGCTCCCTCTTGCCGTTCCTGCGCGCGTTGTTGTTGTGTGATTGTTCGTGACATATCTATCAATGCTGTGCTGTAGGTGGGAAGGCAGGTTTGTGTCAGGCTGTGGATCAGTTTCTGTGTCACGACACTGTGTGCAGTTCAGCCGTCCACTAGAGAGAATCTTATTCCTGCAACACTGCAAAGGTGAGTGAGTGAGGGTGAGATTGAGTGACACTGGGTGTGAGGCTTATATTAGTGTGTGCATGAGTGTGTGCTGCAGTCATAACTGGAAGATGCTATGTGCGTGTGTGTGTGCGTGTGCATGCATGCACACAAGTGAGAGTGTACATGTTGGGTTATGCGTGTATATTAGGGGTAAGTGTGAACAAGTTAGTGTGGATGTGAGGATCCATAGGTGTTTGTGTGAACAAATGTGTGTGTGCTGTAAAGGTGATTGAGTGTGTATGTGAGGGAGATTCTTCAGAAAAGTTCTTTCCTCCAGATTTGTAGAAACAAAATAAAACCTGTAATCTGAACTGAATGTTAATTATGCGTTGGTGTAATGTAATGGTATAACAAGCATAATGATGAAAGGTAACACTGCACTGTGGTGTAACACACAGTCTGCCCCCCCCCCCTTCGTAGCGTTGAAGTGTTCTCTCCGAGGCAACCCCTTCACAGGAAACATCTATCACCTCAGGGGCAGAGTGCTCTTCTCAGGTACTGTGCCTGAATGCCTCACATGCCTGTTCCCTTACTGCCGTCTTTTACTCTCCACACTAAACATATCAGTGATATATTTAATGCCAACATGTCGCACATTTCTTAACATGTATTACTCTACCCAGGATGTCTCTTGGTATGGCTTTGTCTGTTTTAAATGTGTGTCTGTGGTAAATATGTGACTTTCCTTTGGAAAGTGGTAGGCAGGGGCCCTCTGGGCTGACTCTGGACGGTAGGACCTTCCCTCTCAATCCTCCGAGTGCTGTGGCCTGCTCCACTCATCTCTCTTCTCTTCTGTTTTCACTCATTTTTCTCACCCGTTGTTTCAAGGGGGTCCTTAAGCCTTTGTGTATTTGTTTCTTGTGCCTTCTCTGTGGTGTAGTTGCATGGACAGACTAGATTGCAGTGATTCGAATGGCTGTTTAGAGTGGGATACTGTTTAGTAGTGTTATTCTGAGCTTCAGCACCATTTAAAGTTAGAGGTAGACCTTTATCACCTGATAAAACCTCGTGAGGTTCTAATGCCATCTGTGATGCTCAGTTATCACTGTAACTCATCAGTGTTCTGTATTAAGTATTTATGATTTTTGGTATTTAGTACAATGTCTGTCAGACCCTTGTTGTCATTTAATGTATATTATAATGCACTGTATTATAATTAAATTTTTTGTTATTCTAGTTTGAATTCCTGCTTGTTGTACTTCATACTGTGGCAAGAGTAGTGAGATTGGGATGTGTGATTGCAAGCACGCTGTGTTAGACATAGCTGTGTTAGACATAGCTGTGTTAGACATAGCTGTGTTACACATAGCTGTGTTAGACATAGCTGTGTTAGACATAGCTGTGTTAGACATAGCTGTGTTACACATAGCTGTGTTAGACATAGCTGTGTTAGACATAGCTGTGTTACACATAGCTGTGTTAGACATAGCTGTGTTCAGCACATCCCGTCTGATAATGCGTTAAATGTGGTTTCGTATGGCATGTCAATGTTGGATCTAAAAAAATGTTGTGTGCACATTTTTTTACTCTATTTGGTGTGTGTGTTTGTGCTTGTGAACAGACTGTGACAGGTTGATGGATGTGAGCTGTGATTGTGTCAGTGGCACTGTGACTGTAGCCCCTGATCAGGGATTCCCTCCTAGTGCTACAACTGCACACCCCTGTTACCTGATCATCCATGGGGTGGGGCTAACACAGGAAGGGCTGAAGACCTGGCTCAGGCGATGTGCTAAAGAGGTACTTTCACATAAATACATGTAAAAGGCAAGCCATGTTGTTGGACAGTTTCTTTTTGAGTATCGAAAGACCATATGTAAATTTATGTAAAATAATTTAAATTGGTTTGAAGGGTTTATTTGTCAAAATATTGCTTTGCTTGTCAAATTATTGGTTCCACAGCCTACCTAAACAGTATTTGTTTAAGAAAATGTCAGTTTCAGCTGAAAGTATTAAAACAGTTTACCGACACCATGTTCTTGGGTTGCTTTTAAATGAGGTATTTTAATGTTCTTACCCAAAAAATGACTGAAAATCCTTCCTGTTGTGCTTGATAGCGATAAGGCTAGCTCCAGTTACCTGTAATCTAATGGATGTTTGACCCTAGTTGACAAGAACAGCTTCGGGTACACCTCTGTACCTGGCACTGTGGTGAACATATATGCCAGTAGCAATGGTTCACTTACCCTGAAACGTCTGAAGTCTACAAGTGGCAAGAATAATCCACAATTATGTTAGAGTACTCAGCCAAATTTTACTGGAAGCATAAACCAATGATTGCTATTGCTGCATCTTAATCCATTTTTAAGACCAGTCATGTTGTAGCTTTGCATGTATGCATCCCAGTTATTGTTCATAGTTGTGTAGAACGCTCACCTAAACTTGGAACATATAGGAGAATTTTAGGAACTGTTTTTAGGAACTGTTAGGAACTGAAAATGGTTACAGCCCTGACAGTGTCTCACCAGGGAACATACTCAGCATCTGGTAATGTGTGCGGGTAGCACATTTCATACCGGTACTGACTGTGTCAGCTTAAGTCAAACTGTCATATTTATCGCTGTGTTGAAAATTTAAGATGGTTAATTTGTCTAGTTGCTTTTTAGTTATTGGTAGTTATCCAGAGTACCAGAGTGCAAAGCAAAAACAGAAAAAACTAGTCTAGTACCTTAGAGGGTTTATGAACAAATACTCATTTCAATGAAAGGCATATTGTCATCTGCATTCACACATTGACCACACTGACGCTCCTGTTTTTTCTCAGAAAGCGACAAAGAAAGTAAGAAAGACTAAGAGGACTCTCTCACCACAGGAAATCAAAAATATCCATGTAAGTAATGCATAAATGCTTAATACACATACTCAAACAACTGATAAGGTCAAAGGACAGAATTGTGCACTAACCTGTTTACAGGTAAAGAGGCACTTGGAACCACTCCCTGCTGGTTACTTCTATAATGGCCACCAGTTTGTCAGTTTCTTTGGAGAAAAGCTGTATTTCCACCCTCGTATCCTTCAGTGAAAGTGTTTCTCCCTGTAGAAATGTTCTCTGTTTTCAGCTGTGATGTCAGAACTGGGAAGTTTGTCTGCCCATTGTTTCCTTACATCAATGTGTGCAGTGATGGATCAGTTCATAGAGGAGTATCTTCAGGAAGCCAATGAAGAGATTGAGCGTTTTAACAGAGATGTGGACCTGCGCATAAGCGCTGATCTCTTTGACTAGAGCCCTCCCTCTCACAAGTTCACAGGGATCGGGGTGTGGGTGGGTGGGTGGGGCATCTCAAGACCACTAATGTATGCCACTCTATCTGTTGTTCACTTTACCATTCACATGATGTCAAAGGGGACGACACCCTAAAAGCAAGACACTGAACAAGGGAAGGGTTGGCCATCTCATCCTCAACTACTCAAAACCACTGAACCACCTGATTATGACAGATGTAAGATCTTCACCCAGGTCACCACCATTCTCTGTGTAAACAGATATCTCCTGAGACACATTGGCCCTAAGCCATATATGTGTTCCTGTGTTTATAGAGGCGTTAATGAAGGCAATATGCTGCATTGATTAACCTTGGTCCAGTTCCCCAAAGGCAGCATGGTGCTAGAATGATCTAAAACAGCTTGTGATGGTCTTTTTGATGTGATACCTTTTGGAAGTTATTATTTTGCTCTTCACATTTCTCCTTTCCTCTGCATTTTTTCCTACCTCTGCATGTTTCGGAGTTTTGCAGGGACAAAAAAAACAAACCTTAAACACAGAATTTGGTAGGTTCAAGACATCTCTGTACAGACATCTCTTGTATTACATGTAGAGCTAATATACATGAGAGGAGCTCCTGCAGCTTATAATAGAGTCAACAGGACCAAACCTGATGCTCTGATGCTCACGTCCAGGGAAGTCCAGATGGGGAAACATGATGGTCTGTCAGTCTGTGAACTCCAGCTTAGATCTTAGGTGATTATCTCTCATCTGCTATAGCACTGAGGTGTCCAGTGGCTTGCAGCCACTCTGAAGTGGTGATTAAAGCAAGTGTTGCAAATACAAATCCAGACGTCATTCCACACAGGGTGGGAGATGGAGGGCTTAGGGTATCGGGCAGTGGTCACAGATCTGGGTTTTCAGCAGGGTGTTCCTGCTCACGCTGACTTTGTGTAGTTGTAGAGGTCGTGTAGCAGTAGGGTCCGCTAGCCCTCCTGCTTGGATGAAGGTCTTCCTTCCTTCTACCTTCTCATCAAAGTCATTAATATCTAAGGCTGATGTGTGTTAGCAGAGGCTTTGGTGGGTTGGGTAAGGTCATGTAATAATCTCCTCTAGCAGAAATGGGGTTGTGTGTTTATCAGAGTCTGTCGAAGTGCAGTTATCGTGTCATGCTGTTTACAGGCAGATTTACCTCTTTGCTTGTAATCTGTTCTCTACGCATGTGTGTCTAACTAAATATGCACAGCAGGGGGGCAGCGGTGTCACTGCCTCACAGACTCTCATCTGACCTTGGCCCTGTGAGATGAATATAAAACTAAAAGTTAAGAAACTAAAAGTGTGATGCTAATTAAGTGTTTTAAAGTGAAAAGGAGAAAATATGTGCCTCCAAAGCATCCGAGACACAGCTGCCCTTCTCTGGCTTGGAAGTATAAAAAGTTCAGTAGTAGAATTCTGTATACGTTTGAGCACACTGTACGAGATGGCATCTCTCACCAAGCCATATGCAGTATAAGAGTATGTCACAGTTGCTGTGGTCATTTATATGCTAGAGAGCAGTGTTACTCAATGTCATCAATGTTGCTATAGAGATGCAGAATAGGGTAAACCGACAGCCATTCTCATGGAGACTTGTCACATTGTATCTTGTTAATGGGCAAATGCAGTTTGGCCCAAGATAGCACATGCCCTCTTATGGTAAACCCTGAAAGGACAATGCGCTGTGAGTATGCGTGTCCACTCTAAACTACAGAGAAAAGCCAGCCAAGCTTATGCCATTGAGTGACAGAACCCAATGCAGGCTCTGCCATACCATGAACACACATTATCAGAGCGCTTTCATTACCAGAGCTGCTGTCCTTAAAAGTGTTTAGGGCTAACTGTAGTTCAAAGTAGCGTTCATACAGTCTGCATGTGTTAAGATGTCTTACTAAGGTCTATTTATACCAACAGAAATGCCTTTCACCAAGCTGGTACTACAAAGAAAAAAAACTGTCTATTTTGCATATCTGAACAAAACTGAATTACCTAGAGAAGAAAATTGTATTTTTGTAAGGCGGATAATTTTAAGTCAAAAGATAAAAAGGAAAAAAAGCTGAAATATGGGGTCATGTTGAACTCCTGTATGCATAACAGGTCTGAGGGGCCGTTGTCACCGCAGGGCCTTGGCTGAGAGGAACAGGTGCGTGGCCAGGCAGGATGGAGCACCAGTGTTGGTGAAAGGAGAAGCAGTCTTTGTCTTATATGTGAAGGGCCGGGGGGCACGCTGGTGGGCAGCAGGGGGCGCTGGAGGGCAGCTGATCAAAAGGAGACAAAGTGTTGAGCAGAGCTTGAGTTTAATTTTCTGTAAAGGGCCTGTATTGATGTTCTTACCTAATCGTGGGGTGGATAGATACAGATTTTGCAGTGGGGTCTTCCTTATTGACTTTTTTGAAGGTTGGACCCCAATGAGGCCCTCCAGGCTGTCCCCACTGCTGCCTGCTGGATGGTCCCCTGGCCACTGTCCCTATTGAGCTGAGGTTAGAGGACTAAAACGGAGTTTGGTGTTTAAGAGAGAATTATCCTGTGATGTAGATTTGAGGCTTTATAGTTTGGATTAAAGGGATATTATTTTATTTGTAAATCAAAGATTGGCATTTGTGTTCCAAAATGGCAATTCTTATATCCCATGCACTTTTAAAAAATTATTTATTTATTTATTTATTTTTTGGGGAGTGGGGGTTATCAAATACTCTAGTGGACCAATAATAATATGCAGCAATATGTGAAATTTGCTGTAGATACTGAAGGTTTGTTCCTAACCAAAGCATTTAATCCCCATCTGTTTAGGGGCTCCTTAAAGTCTGTTGCTCATTGCTGAAGTCTGATAGGTCCATACGAGACTTGTATCTGGTGTTCATTGGAACAGAGCAGATTTCACTGTACTAGCACAGAGCTGTTTTCAAATAAATATGACAGATGACTTAAATAGTTATCACCCTTGTTGAGTTGATTGCAGGTGTGGAGAGGGGCTCCATTAGGAAAACAGAATCTAAAGGGCTAAAAGATTTTTATTACTGCTGAAGATGTTTGGTTAGGAACAAGACCAGTTTCATGAACTGCGCAAAAACAGAATGGGCAATATATTGTTTGCACAGAGCCGAACACTCATGCCGTCTTGACAGTAATTTATTACTTATTTCCCTACTTTCGGTCTGAAACAAAAGGTTATAAGACTTTACCTCATTATCAGAATACCCAAAGTTTGGACTTCATAGTATTTTTTTAAACTTGATGATTCCAGACAGTTCTACTTCAAAAGTGCCAAAATGTTCTTTTGTAAGGGGTTCATTAAAGTATATGAAAATTGATACAATTGAGTTGTATTTGCACAAAACTACTGTAACTCCTGTTTTATCCTATGACTGAAGCTTTTTCTAATCTATATGTTGTATTTATGAAACTGAATAATCCATTAAACTATTTCTGAGTGTACCTTGCTGGTGTCATTTGGGTTTCTTGATGTTGGTAGATGTTTCTCATTATTCTCTGCAAACTCTCAGAATGAGGAGTTATGTGAACTGGAACTCAATTCTCAAGTAACTTAGTGCAGGTTATGAAATTTACCAAATCTTATAAAGTTCCTTGCTATTATCAATAGCCTGCTTTGTCAGAGGTTTATCATTAATATGCACAGCGGATGGGATACTTTATAGGGAATTTGTGTTAACATGCATTTACCTTTATCTGATACTAATCACGAGTTCACTTTGAGGCCCACTAGAACTAGAACCAAGGGAAACCGTGGTAATACATTTAAACACATTTATTAAACAACCAACAGAATATTCAACAATAGAGCAACTATTCTAAATTAAACTAACAGGATAATATCCAATGGAAACAGATGACTTCTACAATGCATTTGCAATATTATTAGATGTCATACTTTTCACATTTAACTTTTCCTTTACTGGACAAGAGAATTGGTGTAACTCCTAGACAAAAAAGATTCATTGTACTACATAATATTGTACTACATAATAATCTGCTACATAAATTCTAAACAACATGCTCACTTAAATCTCAGGCATGGGCAGTCATGGCCTGGCGGTTAGGGATCTGGTCTTGTGACCGGAGGGTCGTGGGTTCGATTTCCAGACCTGAGGCCATGACTGAGGTGCCCCTGAGCAAGACCCTTAACCCTCAATTGCTCACTTGTATTTAAAAAAAGAAAGAAATGTAAGTCGCTCTGGATAAGGGTGTCTGTCAAATGCCATAAAATGTAAATCTCAGGTCTTCAGAAAGCTAGAGTCATCTTCTTGCAGGGAGAGCACGGAAGACAGCAGCACAACTAAACGACTGGAATCAATTCCATTACCTGGTATTCCAAATAAACTTAAACAACACAAAATAAAACTAATGCATAGAAGGGCAGATAACCCTTCTATGGTTATGAACATACAGTTTGAAAAACAATAACAATGTTGTGTTAGTGGTCATTTAAATACTCAGCAAACAGGTGAGTCTTCAGTCTACATTTGAAGACAGCAAGCAACTCTGCAGTTCGAACAGCTAGTGGAAGATTTCACTATCTTGGAGCTAGGACAGAGAATAGGTCTTGAGGTTTGTTTTCTGCAAGACTTTGAGCATGACATTTCAAGTTGAGGCATGTTTGAGATTCGCAGTGCTCATGGTATGGATCAGGCTTTGACCATGGACATCATGTAGGAAGGGGCTAGTCCATCTTTGGCTTTGTAGGCAAGCATCATGTGATGTCCAATGTTCCAGTGGCCTGTGTAAACACCAGATCAAAAACATTGCCTGTTCTGTGAGTCGGTGGAGACTGGTTGATGGTGAGGTCAAATAACGACAGCAATCGAAGAATGTAGTTTGCAGGACGGAAGGTTGAAGTCACCAAGAATGAGTGGGTTTGCTTCAATAGTGAATTGACTGAGGAGGGTATCAAGTTTGTCAATGAAGTTCTCGAGGGAACCTGGAAGGTAATAAATTACATTGATTTGATGTTTAGAGGTTTAGGATACAGTGATAGTCCTTCTGTCACTGTGGTCGGTGTTTGTGATGAACATTATGAGTAAATGAGGTTACTTGTGTTGCGATGTCTATGATGGTGTCTATGAGTTCTGTGGGATACATACACAGGAAGTACCAAACATACTATGGAATAAAAATGAGCTTTATGGATGCTAGTAGGGGAAAGAGAATGGCAGGAAAAAATAATAGTTAACTGGGTTAGAGAGATTTTGGACTTTGGAGGAAACTAAATGAAAAGCACAGAAGTCCTTAATGGATTAGGATTGTTCTTCTTCTTCTTTCAGCAATTCCTATTTAGGGGTCGCCACAGCGGATCAAACTCCTCCATCTGGCCCTGTCCTGAGTGTCCTCCACTGACACACCAGCCACTCTCATATCCTCTACCGCTGCATCCATAAACCTCCTCTTAGGTCTACCTCTCCTCCTCTTGCCTGGAAGTTCCATCCTCAAGACCCTCCTACCAATATACCTCTCCTCCCTCCTCTGTACATGTCCAAACCATCTCAATCTCGCTTCTCTAACTTTATTTCCAAAATATGCTACATGTAAATGGGAAAATGGCATTCAGCAGCTTGTTCCTAAAAGATGTGATTGCTGGTAGGTGCTGTATTGTACTACTGACTTGTTTGATTACCATAAACTAATTCCTTGAAATTTACTTAATGCTTTAAAGCAAAATGTTTGTGTCAGCTGTAATAAAGGAAGTGTGTAACTTCAGCATGAGTGTGAATAAGTTAATCTTGCATGGTTAGCATTTTTCATTTTAAAAAGGATAAAAGACAACAGCTAATTTAAATAAGTAGATTTAAATACACATTTTAAGCTCAGTAGTGCGTTTTTGAATATCATGTTTCCAATTTGATTAGAAATGGTGATAAGCTTCTATAACACTTGCTTTACTAAACAATCTCCTTTTTTGTTTTGCTCTTTGTTTTCCACAAAGGCCAACCAGTAGTTGGCATAAGCCTACTGGTAGAATGGCACATCTATCCACAGCATCTGAACATCCACTGGCAAGCCAGACCATCTCCTAAATGCTTGTATGGAATTGTCTTTAGTAGAAGCATGTAAGCTGGATATACAGTTTTTTGCAGATGCTAAGATCAGTTTTCTGAAGGTATGTCTCTTTTTGTCATGGTTGATCACATACTCAACCGGAGTGACTCCAATCTCAGCTGTTATGTTTTGCTCATCCTCTTGCTCATTCTCGTCTTCTTCATCATCATCTCTATACAGTAATGTACTCCGTTGTTGTGCAAACAAACTTTTCCAACTTGTGGCCTCTTTATAGGGATCAGGCTCTGATTTCTAGAGATTTGTAAAAATTAGCTTGAAGTGTTTTCACTCGTGAAGACTACGGTTAAATTTTGGTAGGTGGGTGTAGCAGTCTCATGGCAACATTTTTCAAAAAAAACACATGACTTTCAATTTTGAATGTTGTGTCTAATGTAGGGAACTGTGCTTAATGTTTTGCAAAAAATGTGTTTTAGAATTTCTAAACAAGTGTAAGGCAGAGAATGTGCTTAAAGTTTAATGGACCAGGTCAGTAGATAGGCTACATGGATTAGTGCTTTCCAGATTTGTGCTATATGTACCACTTTTTGGGTTTTAGGAACTGCAAAAAACTAATAACTAAATAAAATGATTCTACAATGTGTGCAGGCATCAATTTCTACATTTTGTGATGTTTGAGGACATTGACCAAAATGACTAATGTTAAGTTTTTTGTGGAATTGTCCTTTAGACGTACATCAAAACCATCAGGGTTCATCAACAGGATTATAAATTTGTTCAGCCCTCAGTGTTCCGTCACCAGCACTAGGAGAACAGATTCACAACACATGAGTGTTACGAAAGAGTTCCCAAGTTTAAAATACATCTAGCTAAATACAGAAGAAAGAAAGTGTCTTATGAAAATTGGGTAAGAATTTTAAAAAATGTGTATGATTGGTGTTCTCCTTATCAGGAGAGGAGGTACAGAAGACTGGATGTAGGGGCAATGTAAAAGTACAGGGAGACAGGGAGAGATCAAGATGGAGAGGGAGAGAGATTCTAACTGAGAAGCAGACACACAAATAAGGGAGTGAACTGTATGTTAGACTGTTCTGACTGCATTTCACAGACAGTGAATCACAAATTCCCTTACAACTATCTGCTACAGTCCCTCTGGATGATTAAATCTACTGGTAAGCAGGCTCTCAAGAGAGTCAACTAAATGGTGATCATGGAGATGCTGTTAATTACATCTTTTATGTAGAAGTGTATAGTTTTCCAGTGATGTCTATGAGCCTTGGGGCAACACCTGAGAATAAGAATGTTTTTGTCCATCTCACTGTCAACCGAACACCAGCCTTGGGACCCACACTGCCCTGCATGCTAGTGTAAGATGACTGACTAGAGACAGACTGTTTGTGGAGGTTGAGGTTTCAGCACCATGGACAGCAGGGACTTGTGAAGTCGAGTTCTGTCAGCAGGGTTGCCAACTCTCACAAATTGAGCGTGAGACACACGCATTTGACTGTCTTCACACGCTCACACGCCACACACCCGATTTCTCACGCCGAAAAATAAATATAGTTTATTTACATCTGATCCCCATCTATGATTCAATGAGTTACTAGTTCGCTCTGGCGCCAACCACCGACGATCGATAAATCGCGATATGTGTCCATTTTACACCCCGCCCGCTAACAATTTACACTCGCCACCTCCTCCAGGTTCAAATCTCACTCCAAGCGATCTTGAAAAGTTGGCAACCCTGTGTCAGACTAAACCTAAATCCTAGTTCCATATGGAATGATGAATTCACAAAAGAAGTTTATGATAATATTTCCAGTCTAATACACTAACACAGTGAAACAAACCATAGCATTTACTTCTGGGGTAAATGGTCTTAGTGAATCATGAGAAAGCAATTTGAGGGGAACTGGAAGCTGCATAAATTAAATTAGGCTAACCAACAGTTTATTACAGCTTGTCTAAGAACCATTATGAAATCCATACAAACATTTGACAGTTGATCTGACAATGCGTTAACATTGAAAGGTGGATTTGCTAGTTAGCTAGCTATCAAACTATTGACGCAGTTAGCTAACATAATGACACAACTTCAGCTACTACATGTGGAAATACTGAGCTATATACAATTCACTCGTGCACTCACTTGTTGTTCCCTATATAGCACAATCAATTTAGCTCGCTTAATAGTAAAGTGGCCAGAGAAACGAACTGTGCGCTTCCGGACATTACATTAGAGTAACTTATTAGTGTAGACGGCAATATAGCAATCTCTATGTAAATCTCATGAGGGTATATGTATTTAGCGACATGCCCACGATTTTCATTACAGGTGGCTTTAAAACAGTACGCCCCAAGCATCGTCAGCAAATACCATCCTTAGGCTCTGATGCATGTACAAATATGCCTGTGATTGGTTACCATAGAGAATCGTCTCTACAGCAATATAGAAACCCAGACTATAAAGAAGTTGCGGGAGAAATGTGCTGGCTTTGCCCCGTCAAAATTAACTTTCCCAGAGCCAAGCACCTCTGGTGTACCAGCGAAGAAGAGTGTCACTGGTGGTTCGGCAGTAGACTAAATCACGTCCGATAGAAATATTAAATGTTTAAGGCTCTTTAAATGTTGTGGATTGGAAACCACAAACGAACTAGCCTAACAGTTTGACGGAAGAATTATAAGAATTATTTTCTGCAAAATCTAATAAACTTTAAAATGATTCAACATTTGTGTATTTTGTCATATAAAAAAACAATAACCCACTCGATGCCGTGCATTATAGTTACTTTACTATAGATTTTGTTTGTTTGTTTGATTGATTTCGAACTAACCGAATTGTCATGGTAGTCAATTGTTCCGTCATAAACGCGGCAAGTAAAATGCGATAAGAAATTCACACAACTGGAAATCTACAAACATAATAGAAGAACTTTCTCGACGCAGTCTAAAGTTTGTACTTTGGGATTCTTTCTGTCTGCTTCGATATGAACTTCGATTTTGACTACAACCACTTTTTATGCACAGGTATAGTGAGACTACATTTCACTTCTTTTCTAGAATGACACGTGGTAGTAATTATTATCTATTTTGAAATATAAGTGTCCAGAGGACTGTTCTAAGATAACTCGCTATAATTTAAAAAGCAATGTAATTTGTGAACAGGAAATGAACTACTCATGGGCCATGGTAACCCTGTCCAAAATTTGCCAGTCCATCCTTTCAGTGCTGCAGGTAGGTTAAAATTTCTTATGAAGCCTTAATCTTAAGAAAGCCACTACAATCATCAAAACTGACTAAGAAACAATTTCAATGTAAATGTTGTTATTAAGTATATAATAAACATTTTTATTCATCCACCTTAAACTTGCCAAAATGTATTAAACTCAATAATACACCAGCCATAATTCCATCTACAATGAAAATGAGAAATAATTAAAGATTTAGATAATATGCCACTTTTTCTGTTGGGTAGGATATGTCTCACAATTTGGAGGTGGAGGTATGGCTGCCCCATTGTTTCCTCCGGGGATGTATCATGGGTATTACCCACCACCACCATTTCCCAGTGCTGAAGTGGCAAATCTGAGGGTTTCAGGAGGACTCCCCTACTCAGACTTTGTCCAGAGACAGCAGCTCCAAACCATGCCCACCCCACAGAGGGTTTTTGTTCCAATCAGAACACAGGAGGAGAGCATGACAAGCCAGGCAAAGCCTAAAATAAGTTTCGATGTGTATGATCCTGGGAACTTTGAAGCAAAATTAAGAAAGATGATAGAGGCAGAAGGCTCCTGCAGCTCAAACCAACATGTGAGTTTAGGTCATAAAGACAATGATTGGGCCACAGTGAAGGACATCACAGAACCTGGAGTCCCCAAGACATCAGTGATGATGGGAGACCAGCAGGCCAGCAGCCAATACAACAACCAAGAAAGTTCAAGATGTCTCCTACATCACAGTAAAGCATGTCTAGAACATGAGAGGGAAGACGCAGGGAAGAGTCAGAAAAAGATTGGTAAGAGAAAGCGAGAGAAAGTTGCCAACAAGAAGAATGAGGCTAAAAAAAAGAGTGAAGCTGATCAGGTCAACAACATGCAGAGAAAGAGAAAAACCAGAAAACAGGTCACCTCAGCAACATCAATCGCCACAAACCCTGGGACAACTGAGATTAGCCAGAAGTCAAACTATAAAAAGACACTGGTTCAGCAAATGACGACGTCAATCCAGGTATTCCATAAGCTTGGACCCACAACTACTGAAGATGACTCAGGTGCCAAAAAAGGCCAGAACCTGCAGACCTCAAAATCTTCGACAACTCATGAGGTAAAGGACTCACCTGGACTGGGAAGTGTACATCACAACACTCAAACCACTCAAAACAACAAGGGCACAGCACATGGGAGAGCTAAACCCTGCTCCGCCTTTGTTGTTCCCAAGCAGGAAGGAGAGAAATACACCATGAAGACCACCACACTGCAGCACAATGAAGCCAACAGAGTCCTCCCTAAGAACCTGCAGCACAACACTTCCTCTAACACAGATGACTGGTCTTTAATGGGCTTCATGACCCGCATGGGCCTAAAGCCTGACAAACAGTAAATCCACAAAGCAAATGTGCCACCTTTTTTTTTTTTTTTTTTTTTTTTAAATGGCCCACCTCCACCCCCCCATCTTTGGAGGACAACTTTGTTTTTATGTAGTTAAAATGACAATTATAACAATTATAGCAATATGCAAAGTATTGCATATTGGCCACACCCACCTTTTGATACGCCTGCCGGAGCATAGCCTGGGACACTGTCAGTCAGCAGCAGCAGCCATACTTCGTCGTGAAAATCTCTCCTTTCTAGGGTAAGTTAAGTTTTGGTCGAAAAAAATTATCCCTTTGGGATTGATATTACCGTTTTTCTCCTTTAAGGTTTTACAGTGTATTTCTTGGAAACTACAGATGAAAATTATATTTCCTGCTAACTCCAGTGTATTTTGTGACGTTTGGACAGAAGCAGCAGGAGACAGAGGCTGAGGGTGACCTGTTTTATTCTCCATAGAAACTTAGCAACTCAGGCACCAAGGCAGTAGAAACAGATAAGCAAAAGAAAAGGTGAATAAGCGATGAACGAGGACAAAGGCACACAGGCGAGTAACACTCTTCTCTCCCACGGAGCGAGACGGGGTAGCCAGGTAAATGCGCAGCACTGGACGGCGCGACCTGTGGAAATAAATACACCCCAGCTGATTAGAGACAGGTGCTAGTACTCTGGTGATTGGGAAGGTGGGAGTGATCGAGGCTGCGAGGGTGTGCTGCGTGTGGTTGTGGGTGTGCGTGTGCCCGAAGGTGTGTGTTTGGGCGCCCTCTGGCGGCCTCCGGGCCGGCCTACCGTGACATAACCCCTCCCCAAGGATCCCTCCAGCCGGACTTTCCTCGGGCGTCCCGGACGGCGCGGAGCAGGAAGACTGGGATGCTCTCGATGGAAGGAGGCGAGCATGGAGGGGTCCAGCACCTGAGAAGCCGGAACCCACGACCGCTCCTCAGGACCGTAGCCCTCCCAGTCCACCAGATATTGCAGCGCTCCACCCCGACGCAGAGAGCTCAGCAACCTACTAACGTGGTGCGCAGGTCCGTCTGACAGCTGTAACGGAGACGGCGGTCTCGGTCTGGCCTCCGCGCTCAGAGGACCCTCCCGGTACGGCTTCAGGGCTGAAACGTGGAAGGCCCTGGACACTCTTCTGTCCCCCGGCAGTCGAAGCTGGTATGTAACGGGGTTAACGCGTCGGGCAATGACGTAGGGCCCCGCGTAACGGTCTGTCAGCTTACCCCTCGGTCCGAGACGGCCATCGCTGGTTGACACCCAAACCTTGTCCCCTGCGTGGTACTCCGGGGCTTCGCTTCTCCGCCGGTCAGCTTTAGCCTTGAAGCGTCGAATCGCCTCCTGCAGCTTACGGTGCGTATCAGCCCACACTCGCTCGCTTCTCCTGCACCAGTCCTCCACAATGGGTTGGTCGGATGTGGCAGCGTTCCAGGGGTATAGAGCCGGCTGTCTCCCTAGAACGCACTCAAAGGGGGTTAGTCTGGTGCTGGACTGAACCAAGGAGTTCTGAGCGTATTCAGCCCACAGGAGCAGCGAACTCCAGGTGTCGGGATACTCACTGCAATAGGCACGCAGAAACCGTCCCAGCTCTTGGTTTGCGCGCTCTACTTGCCCGTTAGCCTGTGGGTGGTAGCCGGATGTCAGACTGACCGTGATGTTCAGCTTTGCGAGGAACTCCCTCCAGACCCGAGAGGTGAACTGTGGTCCCCGATCGGAAACGATGTCCTCTGGGATTCCGTAAAGCCGAAACACCTCGCGGAGCAGCACCTCCGCTGTCTCCCACGCTGTTGGCAACCCTGGAAGCGCTATGAACCTCACCATCTTAGAGAACCTGTCTATGACGGTAAGGATGGTGTTGTTACCCTCCGACACAGGCAGGTCCGTGACGAAGTCTACAGCTATGTGCGTCCAGGGCTGCCTGGGAACTGGAAGCGGCAGTAGCTTGCCAGCCGGAGGAGTGCGCGGCACTTTGCTCCGCGCGCACTCGGCGCATGACGCAACGTGACGCAAGACGTCTCGATGCATACCGGGCCACCAGTAACGGGCTCCCAGCACCTGCGACGTACGGGTGGACCCGGGATGTCCTGTGCCAAGAGACGAATGCGCCCAGGTAATGAGGGGAGTGCGTTGTGCCGGGGGAACATACCTGTGATGTGGAGGACATCGGGGATGCGGATTAGCCGCGGAGATCGCCCTGTCGATATCCCACTCCACAGAGTTGAGAAAGCACTCCGCAGGGAGTATGGGTTCCTCCTCCGTGGACTCCTTGCTCTCAGGAAAGGACCGAGAGAGGGCATCGGCTCGTGTGTTCTTAACCCCGGGGCGATAGGTGACCTGAAAACGAAACCTCGAGAAGAATAAAGACCAGCGGGCTTGTCGTGCGTTCATTCTCTTGGTGGCTTTCAGGTACTCCAGATTTTTGTGGTCCGTGATAACACTGAAGGGATGTCTCGCTCCCTCTAACCAATGCCTCCATTCCTCAAAGGCTAGCTTCATCGCCAACAGCTCACGGTCACCTACCCCGTAATTCCTTTCAGCGGAGCTCAGCTTCTTAGAAAAGAAAGCGATCGGCTTGGGAGAGCTGTGCTTCTTGAAACGCTGGGACAGCACAGCCCCCACTCCCACATCTGAAGCGTCCACCTCAACAATGAAGGGCTTGCTAGGATCGGGCTGATGCAACACAGGAGCCGTTGCGAATGCAATCTTTAAAGCCTCGAAAGCCTGCTCTGCCGCAGCGGTCCACTGCAGCCGCTTTATCCCCCCACGCAGTAGATCAGTAATCGGCCTTGCGATGCGGCTATATGACCGGATGAAACGCCGGTAAAAATTCGCGAAACCCAGAAAACGCTGTAGTTCGCGCCGTGTGTGCGGCTTATTCCATCCCATCACCGCCTCCACCTTGCCAGTTTGCATGTGCACCGAACCTGGCCTGATGATGTAACCCAGGAAGCTTACCTCGGTGAGATGAAACTCGCACTTCTCTAGCTTGCAATAGAGCCTATTGCGCAAGAGAGTGCCCAAGACGGCGCGCACGTCACGTACATGTTGGTCCATGGAGGGTGAATAAACGAGGATGTCATCAATATAGGCGACGACGCATTTATTCAAATACTCACGCAGGACCTCGTTAATGTACGCCTGGAAGAACGACGGAGCCGAGGCCAAGCCGTACGGCAAGACCCGGTACTGGTAATGACCCGTGGTCGTGCTAAACGCCGTCTTCCATTCATCCTCCTCGCGCACGCGTATGAGGTTGTAGGCGCTGCGCAGATCCAGCTTAGTGAACACACTCGCTGACCGCAGCTGCTCCAGCGCCGACGGCACCAGAGGCAGAGGGTAGGAGTAGCCCACTAGGAGGGAATTGAGCCCTCGATAATCCACGCATGGCCTCAGACCACCATCCTTCTTCTTTACAAAGAAAACACTGGCTGAGGCGGGCGAGGTGGAGGGAACGATGTAACCCTGAGCTAAGGCCTCCCTGACGTACTGCTCCATGATCTTATTCTCCTCCTGGGACAGCGGATACACTCTGCCCTTGGGGGGAGTCGTTCCCTCCCTCAGGGTGATAGAACAATCCCAAGGACGGTGAGGTGGTAGCATAGCCGCCCTCTCGGCGCTGAACACTTCCTGAAGGTCCCGGTATTGGCTGGGGATCGCTTGGGGGTTAGCGACGTTGGGGCTCTCTATACTGGTAGTCAAAAGCCTAACTGGGGCTCTACGGTAGGCGCGTCTACCCGGAGTCGACCAGCGTAGTATGCGACCAGAGGACCATCTTATCTGAGGGTTGTGCAGACGGAGCCAGGGCAAACCGAGTGTGAGGGAGTAACGTAAATGAGACAAAACATGAAATGAAATGTGCTCTGTGTGACCCTGGATAGTGAGACTTAGGGGTGCTGTGCGAAACTGTATCAACCCCCCGCCCACAGGCCGGCCATCCAGTGCATGCACGCGCCTCGGTTCCTCCAATGGCCTGAGAGGGACTCCGAGACGCTCTGCCAGGGTCCGGTCCATCAGGTTCCCCGACGCTCCCGAATCCACTAGGGCAGAAACCCCCACAGAACAGCCCTTATAAGAAATCACAGCATTGATGGAGAGCAATTTTCCAAGCAAGGAGTTACTCACCCGAGCTCTGCCACCGCTCGGGTGAGCGGGCTCCTTGACGGCTGTAGTCTCCCCTATCTGCATGGGCTCCACCGTCTGGTTGGTCTTAGGGCTATCCTGTGTGGGGTTCCCGAGAGCCGGACCTTGTGACGCGCGACCACCTCTCTCCTGTACGAGGCGGTCGTATGTAACGGCCAACCGGACCACCTGATTAAAGTTTTGCCCCTCCTGTCTGCAGGCTAACTCGGCCCGCAACTCCGGACGAAGGCTGGCAATGAAGACGTCCACCAAGGCGGCGTCATTCCAGCCTGTGCTGGCCGCCAACGTGCGGAAGTCCAGCGCGTACTCCGCAGCTGAACGCGCGCCCTGCCGGAGCTTTAACAGGCTCTGCCCGCAGGTGCTGCCTTGCCGAGGATGATGGAAGACCTCCCGCAGTTCGGCGACAAACGCATCATAAGCCGACAGGAGAGGTGATGCGCTTTTACTGAGCGCGGTTCCCCATTCCAACGCCTTACCGGTCAGGCGGGAAAGTACATACGCTACCCTCGCGTTGTCACTCCGTGTGGAGTGGTATGAGAAGTAGAGCCC
Organism: Brachyhypopomus gauderio; assembly: GCF_052324685.1. Classification (NCBI taxonomy): domain Eukaryota; kingdom Metazoa; phylum Chordata; class Actinopteri; order Gymnotiformes; family Hypopomidae; genus Brachyhypopomus; species Brachyhypopomus gauderio. Next base: position 13,554,153 of record NC_135225.1, on the reverse strand, counting down.
ACACTGCATCAAGAAGCCCTCACACTTCTCTGGGTCTCCGTTGTAGGGCTCTGGTGGTGCAATGTGGACCTTATCCTCCTCGGAATCGGGAGATGAGGGCGTCCTCGCTTGGGACGTGATACTCTGCAAACAACTGGACATCATCTGCATAAGTGTCCGCATCTCCTCGATCTCCTGTTGTTGCTTACCTATTGTTCTCCCGTGTAGAGTTAGGATCTCTACGGGAGATAGCTCTTCTGCTCCTGCTGCTGAAGGCTGCGCATTCTGTGACGTTTGGACAGAAGCAGCAGGAGACAGAGGCTGAGGGTGACCTGTTTTATTCTCCATAGAAACTTAGGAACTCAGGCACCAAGGCAGTAGAAACAGATAAGCAAAAGAAAAGGTGAATAAGCGATGAACGAGGACAAAGGCACACAGGCGATTAACACTCTTCTCTCCCACGGAGCGAGACGGGGTAGCCAGGTAAATGCGCAGCACTGGACGGCGCGACCTGTGGAAATAAATACACCCCAGCTGATTAGAGACAGGTGCTAGTACTCTGGTGATTGGGAAGGTGGGAGTGATCGAGGCTGCGAGGGTGTGCTGCGTGTGGTTGTGGGTGTGCGTGTGCCCGAAGGTGTGTGTTTGGGCGCCCTCTGGCGGCCTCCGGGCCGGCCTACCGTGACATATTTATAGTCCATCAGATTTGCTCAATGCATGTTTGTCGCTCCCAAACCTTGCTTATACACAGTATCTTGTGTTTCAGTGCTGGCAAAATTCAATTTGGCAGATTCTGCTTTTTAGAGGCTGAAGGGTTCATCTAATGTTGAAGTGAGTGAAGCTGAAGCGATGAAGTGATGTTGAAGCTCAGTGCTGAAGGCCCTGATGAACAGATCCAGGGAAGCCCCTGTACCATTGATCCAGTCAATAAATAATAATCAAACCGATCCATTATATCCATATTTTTCATCCATTGCCATGTCATTGTCCCCAAAAACCATAATCAACAAAGCTGCACACTAGATATCACTTCATAACAACCACAATATAATAACAGTAGTGTCACTATTTAGTCTTTCAAGACGTTGTGTATCTTGGACAAGAATATTGAGAATTGCATCCAAAAAAGTTATGATATGAGCAGTGTTGTAAGGACCAAGTGTTGCATGGTGATGCAGGACACCATTATTGGTAATGGCAGCACACATTGTAATGTTTCCCCCACGTTGTCCTCATGGCGGACATTTGCATCCATCTCCAAAATTCTCTGTAAGAGACAAGAATATATATTTGCACACATATGCACAACCCAAAAATCTTGATATATGCAAGTCTAATATACTGGAATTAGTTTTGCATACATACATTCACAAAGTCATGATGCAGGTTCTTCACTCTGATGCTGTTCCTTTCAAATGGGACCCTGTATAGCTGCTTCATATGTAAGTGATTATTCTGCAGGACACGATGGACAGTGGACAAGTTTACTGTGTCCATGTTATGGAAAACAGTTGCATCGTTGACTATGTAGTGCTGGATCTCGTGGATTCATGGTTCAAAACAGACATCTTGACATTTTACCTATTTATAGGTCTATACTTAGCCAATGATTGGTTGGTGTTCAATAAAGTAATGAGTGCTTACACATATAAGGAGTGGGAGTGAAGCACTGGTGATTTAGTGTGGCATTTTGATAGGTTGTGTTTGAAAGATGAAATCAAGTAACTTCCTGTTTGGTGTTTGTGTGTTAGGTAGAAACTTGTGTGTAGAGTTTTGCAAAATGTGTGTTTGGAAATTGAAAACTGAGTCAGACACTGAGAGTTAGTGTATGATTTAGCAGATTTGGTGTGGGGTTATGTTTGAAGGGCATGTTTAGAAAATTGTGTGAGAAGAAAAGATTTAGTGTGTAAACAGTTGAAAAAAACTGTAATACCGCACATGTAACCCAGTTTTTATTTTTCGCATTATCGGATATGAGTTAATCGGTATTAGCTTGACGGGTTAACTAGTGAGCTAACAAGATTACCTCAGCTTGGACTCGCTAGCTACGTTAATAAAAAATGTAAAAACTATATATATGTAATCTAACATTGTATTTTTCATTCTCAGTGACACTACTTGTAACGGCACTTGGTGTGCATGTCATCATATTTTTAAAATGTTTTATTTTGTGTTTGTATCTACTTACACTTGTAAATTGCTGGCTCGCCGCTTTTTAAATTTTTCTAACTTCGAACTCCTCCGCTGCTCCAGTTGAATCATGGGATAGGACAGTGTGCTGCAATCACATACTTTAAAATGGCTGCCGATGCAGTATGTCATCCGGGTACGTTTCGCGTACTGGTTTAATGGATACTGTGTATTTGGACATACTAGGTTGCTTGCATACTGCTTCTCGCGTACTATATAGTAGTGTAGTACGCGATTTCGGACGGGGCCAGTGTTTGGGAGCACCGTTATTCAAATGAATCGATTCAGTTTGATTCCGCGTTTCGAGTTTGACATCACTACCGTTTAGTTCCCCGTGCATGTACCTAATTACACCACGTTCCAAATTATTATGCAAATTGGATTGAAGCGTCATAAAGATTTATTTTTTGCTTCTCATTTAAACTCATGGACGGTATTGTGTCTCAGGGCTCTTTGGACCATTTAAATCAATATCAGACACCTGTGATAATTAGTTTGCCAGGTGAGCCCAATTTAATGAAAACTACTTAAGAAGGATGTTCCACGTTACTAAGCAGGCCACAGGTTTCAACCAACATGGGAAAGAAAATTGATCTCTCTGCTGCTGAAAAGCTTCAAATAGTGCAATGCCTTGAACAATGTATGAAAACATTGGATGTTTCACGAAAACTTAAGTGTGATCTTTGCACTGTGAAGAGATTTGTGGCTGGTTCAGAGCACAGACAGGTTTGTGCAGATAAAGGCAGAATGAGGAAGGTTTCTGCCAGGCAAGTTAATCTGATTAAGAGAGCAGCTGCTAAAATGCCATTACAAACCAGCAAACAAGTATTTGAAGCTGCTGGTGCCTCTGGAGTCTGCAGAAACTCTCCAAAAACTCAAGTTCAATGGATGCAAGAATTGTGAAGGTGATATCAAAGAAGGGTTCCTATGTTCACATGTAACTTCGCCTGTTGGGATGTTTTTGATTGAAATAGCTTTTGATTTCAGTGAATGTGACCTAATTCTGCAAAATCATATAAAATATTTTGAAATTGTGCTGCGTATAACTTTGAACAGTGCATTTTGAGCTTTTTTTTATTTTTGAAGAATATAATGTTTTCATTCAGAGGTTTGTTCAATAAAATTCAATGTATACTCTAATATACTCTAGTGTTTTAGTTCTGTTTCCTTGTCCTCTATTCTATTTGACATGTCTCAGTCATCCTGTCTACCATGTTAGCACGGTTAGTTAGTTAATAAACCCTGCTCTCTATTGCGCATGTGTCCGCCTCCTTTGAGTACGTTGATACAGCAATGAGTTCACTCAGATATAGTGGAGCAAGACCATTTAATGCTTTGTAGGTCAACCGAACAATTTTAAGTGTGCATCGCGGAGTGAGAGGGTGGACACACATGCTGAGGAGAGCGAGATAAAAAAACAATTAATCTCAGTCTGCAATCTGGAGGATGTGTGCAAACCCCCCCCCCCCCCCCCCCAGTGATAAACAACCCCCTTGTCTAAACAACCGTTGTCTCCTCTATTGATTAGTTTGATCACAGTGTATATCATCAATTGATCTATAAACAATATTTTATGTTTTCAGACCAAATCACAATGAAGCCTCCATCAATATGTTCACCTGTTGTGAATGCAAACAGAAAGGGGATGTCCCCACTTTCCTCCCCTGTACAGTGGGGTGTTTGGATCAACTTGTGCACCAGCAGATCACATTCACGAGAAGAGAATATTTAATCCCCCATCAGGTTAAATCTACAATTTATTTGTTTAGTAATGCATTATTTAATGCAGCTAAAGATATTTTTCTTGGATTCTTGACAAGGAGGTATTTACAAAATGAGGAAACCCTTTCCCACCACACAACAAAACAGTTCTTTAAAGATGCAAGGGCATTTTATGTGAGAAGCTTTCAGAAAAAACAGGAAACATTCCCAATGAGAGACCAAATATTGCCTAATCTGTCAGTTGTCAATCCAAAGAACCAAGAAGTGGCACCACGGTTACATTCCCTAAATGTAATTAAGGCAGATGCCAGAGAAAAACTCCACTTGGAAGTCCTAGATTATGTCTCAACTAACCTAGAAGCACTGGTCCAAAATTACAAAAATTTACCTGTTGATGAGTTCTGGGGCAAACTGTCAATGATTCGATCTGTGAGCTCAGGGCCATAAAAATTTGCAGAGCTGTGCAAGCTGATGAAACTGCTACTGCCGAACTCCAATTGTGATGTGGAAAGCGCCTTCAGCATGGTGAGACACATCAACACCGAGTTCAGGAGTGAGATGTCACACCAGACACTTGTCAATCTGATGTCATGAAAGATAAACAAATTCATTAACACAGTGTCGTGACTAACATTTCAAGCAAACTGATCAAATCTGCAAAGCAAGCAGTGACTAAGTACAATGAAGGCTTGCAGAAGAACTTAAGACATAGTAAAGCTCTTACCAAACCCCAAACTGTCTGTATCGCTTTGCGCTTCTTTGCCAGTGGTGCATTTCTATACAGCGTCAGGGATGCAGAATGTCTTAGTAAGGCAAGGGTCTGCCACGAAATTAGAAAGGTTTGCCTTGCGCTTAAGCACTTCCTTAATATATTCATCAAATTCCCTGGTCACAGAGGCATCCTTCCCATAAAAGAAGCCTTTTTCAGAACAGTTGGTATGCATGAGAAGTAGTTTTGGTTTGATCAGTGTAACGGAGCTCTCGTCCGTTCCATGTTGCAAACTATTATAATGGACAGAACCACGAGACAACCTCAGTTTTAAAGACTCATTTATTGAAACCCACAGGACTGCAGTTGGACCTTGTCAGAACGCTGAAAAGCAATAAACAACTGTGATTATCTGGCACTATTCAGGGTGGCCAACTGATGGTGTAGAATATTACAAAAATTCCATGCATTTTAACTGTTTATTGTGTGTTTTGAAAAGTCGTTCAACTTACCTGTTTGTCCCAGCATGTTTGCAGCCTCTTGCAGGTCAAAGGACCTGAGCCCAGGGGTCTGTGGGGTTTTGTAGTCTGAGGTTGTTACAAGGTGGAACGTTCCATTTCGGATGTTTGAGCCGGGGGAGAGGACCTGCTGTTATGGTTCTAAAAAGGGGATTCCAGCATGAATGTTTTATTATGAAATGTTTTATATTCATACTAAAATATTGCTTAAATAATAAAATGTTTGATTTAAGATAAAATGAAAGAAAGTCATTAGAACTGGTGCATTTTAAATCTTACCTGCGGGCGTGCCGGTCAGTGGTGGAATCCAAGGGCTAATGTTTGTAAAAAGCAGAACTCTGTGATAAGAGGGAGAGCTGACTTGAAATGCAGATGAGTGAGGGCCTGGTTGATATGTGTTGATTAGTTTATGTTAACTTGTTTTCTTTTTTTTTTTTTTTTTTTTTTTTTTTTTGCGCATTCTTTATTAATGTTTGTTGGGTTCCAAGGCACTCATGGTGGACTGAATAAATGTGGTATATTGGAACTTCCGGTTCTGTTTTTCTGTTTTTTGCAAACCCCACTCGGCTATTCTGCAAGAATCAGTAACTTGGAGTTAAATTTACATGATTTTACCGACGCTCTTATCCAGAGCATTTACCTAAGTACTTTGTATTTCTATCTTGATCAGCTATTTCATACTAATATTCATTCAATTCAAAATGCATTAAATTCTCCAGGATTTCCAAATGTCATTGCTGCTATAGACTGCGCTCACATCCAGGTAAAGGCTCCATCTGGACCCACTGAGGCAGAATATGTGAATCAAAAATCATTTCACAGCATGTATAGTGTTCGGGATATGTTTGTGAACACTTATTTTGGTTAATGGAATATTTTGTTTGCATTTGTTTATTAACACAATATATTCTTTACACAAAACAAGACACTTTTTTTTGAAAGACGTTTATTGTCTTGCTGAGCCTAGTGACAGAAGAAACTTTGATTTACTTAGCTTGCAAAAACAAGCATATTAAAGACAGACCTTTTTACAACTACTCACATCTTTCTACATTTTCTTTATTTCAAGCTCCAACTATGACGCGCGGTGCAGGGCGAAAGAAGATGCACAGAAATCCTTGCGTCACTCAGTCACTTTTATTTTGACACAATAGTGCAGTCAGCGCACGATAAACAACATACACACATAAACGTGTAGACTCAAAGAAAGACGAGCACGGGACACTGCGCGAACGCACATTAAATAGACAAACCACATAAGCCCAGAGTGATGAAGAGACGAGCCACAGGTGAGACGCATGAACACATTTAGACATAACCGCACCCACGGAGATCCACAGACGCAAATGAGTAGACACAGACAATGTAAACACACGCCCAAAATGGAGGGGTCAGGGGCCGTAACGTGACACCAACTTCCGGATTTGTCTGTGATTCCTTTAAGACAGAAGTTGTTATTCATGTTAAACAGCATAACTACTACTCACTTGTTCTCTTGTAGAGGTGTGAACTCTGATGTGGAGGCCTGAAGCTCTTCTCTCTGTTTTTGAATTTCCTTTAAACACAACACATCAACAAATCAGGAGATCACACAGCACACTAAAGACAGATACTCAGACACACACTCCTTACAGCTGGTCTTTCTGAACAGGCAGACACTGTGTCCTCATCCTCCTGTACCATCCTGGGCGGTCCGGCAATCTCCCTCTGCAAACAAGAAATTATACACATAAATGTTAACGGTCCTCAGGGTTCAGTCATAAGAAATATGACTTGGTACTTGGTTATAAAGAAATGCCTGGCAAGAAATTGATCATATTGCTGGAATACATTTTCTAAAAATGCTCATTTCAACATGATTTTGATTGTGTTTATGTGGTATGTAAACTAATCAAAGCTTCTAGTGAGGCATGTCAAGTCCAGTGTCTTTATGCAGCACTTTTTACATCAGCAGTTTTCACAAGCTTAACAGAGTCAGAGTCCAAACCCCCAGTGAGCAAGCCAAATGCGGCAGTGGTAAGGAAGAACCCATTTACCACAGGTATCTAAAGAACAGATCACTGCTGGTCGTATACTAACTAATGAATGGCGCCTCTGCAGTATACTGTATAAACGTGAGTAATGGCCCCACCAGATGTCGCTGTGGAGCAGTGATAGACGTATTGTGGCACCTTAATTACATATGACAATGGATTTGTTATCATTCAGGCTGGAACAGATACCAACTAATTACAATGAAAATTAAATTCTGGGAAGATCTGCTTTAAGGTTACTTGTATTTATGCATCAAGACCAGATTTTATACGTTTTTGTGCAGTTTGATACATGGATGTAAATATCGGACATAATGAAGATGGACATTTACATATGTGTTTGTTGTAGGCTATAGATGGATGACAGCTCTTGACTGCTCTTTGGCTGGGACACTATGTGGCCTGCAGGATTCAAGAATTTGAAACGTCTTTCTGAACGACTAACCAAACACGGTTTCATATGTTGAAAATGCTATTAGACTCAGCTTGGTTGCAAGGGCTAATATCGCAACTCACATTGATACACTTACACAGCTCCACAATCAGCAAATAGAAGAGAAAATGTTCTTGGTAGAATACAGTGCGTTTGAGTTTGGATTAATCAAGCAAGCAGGTTTTGTGTAGTTTGACCAACGAGTCCTAAACTACTGCCCGGAGTTTATTGTGCTCCACCAGATTTTCTGTGCCAGAGACACCATTGCAAATCATTTCTGTATTATCTAGATCAGGGGTGTCAAACTCATTTTGATCTGGGGGCCGCATACAACTTAATCGGATCTCAAGGGGGCCAGACCAGTAAACTCGTTCCAAAATTACATGGAACCAACAATAAGTCCACTTTTGTTGTATTAATGCAAATAAGTAAATTATAAAAATCTTTATATGAAATGAATTGTCCTTTTACTAAATATATTATGAACAATGTTTTACTTTAAAAAAAAGTGCAATTTCAACAACACTTTTACTCAGTTAAACTTTTATTTAAGTGCATTATGCATAAAAACTGATCAAAATGACATTTTCCACATCTGGGAAGCAATTCTGAACAAAACAATTAATTTTTTTCTTGAAAAATCTGACACATGTCCACTTTTCTCTTTTTTGACAAAGACATTTAACTTAAGAGGGTGCCAGGGTCAACAAAAAAAGCAGGTAAAGCGATAGAACTCACTTAAACATGCCCCTAGCGGACAATACAGGAACGGCAGATTTTTAATAAAATGGAGTTTATTCTTCTTTAATAATGCAGGTTTATTCCGCGGGCTGGACTGAACCCAGGGGCGGACTGGCATACATTACTACCGGGGATTTCCCCGGTGGGCCGATGGGTTAACTCAGCCCGTGGAGGAGCCATTGCCGCGCACTGCGGCCCCGTCCTGTAGTCATGCTGCAATTTAATGGTGCCTATTACCTCTCCCCCACTCCAAATCAGGGAAACCTGCTCAGGGCGTGACCGTGGACTGAGCCTGTAAACACATGAACGAGTTGGGCCGCTCCCTGTTTATCCCACGAGTGACAAGTCAAGAGAGAGTTGCCAGTTGCACACTGACACTGCTGAGGGTCTAACTCATCATGTGATCCCTCCGCTACACTGTTGACACTACTGAAACGTGAAAAAATAAGTCCGCATTGCCGTAAAGATGGAGCAGTCTAAGCCAGGGTCTAAACAAACTACGAAACGTAAAGGTGGCGCTGAAAAGCTGAGAGAAAAAAAAAGAAAAGCTGCAGAGGTTACTCATTGTGTAACGTTCTGCGCTGGGCAGAACAGGGAGGCGGACACAAATGCTGAGGAGAGCGAGATTTATTCAAGGAAATTCCATAATCAGAGTTGTAATAACTGGGGCAGGTCATATTGGGAGGGCAGTCCATACACGAAATGTACAAAGGCATGATACGAACAAGGGAAACGACAAGGCAGGTAAACTAGGAAAGAACAGGCAAAACACACGGAATACGGGAAACACAAAAGAGCGAACTTATGAACAGGCCCAGGTTGGAACAAAAAGACCGATTCAGACATGGGAGACACAGGGACTAATATACACAGGACTTAACAAGACACAGCTGACAAGGATCAAGACACGGGCGTGGTGAACAGACAGAGACCGGGGCAACAAACAAGCAAGGCGGGGTTAGGGGCACGGAATAACAGAAAACACGAGGAACAGACATTGGAGTGACAGCTAGGAGAGGGGGGGCGTAGCCCTACGTGACACACTGAGTGAACAATGTAGGTTTCAGTAGCTTTCCAGTTGTTTTTCCACTGTATTTTGCAGAGGTGTCAATTCCAGGTTCAGAAAGTAAAAGTCCTCACCAGGATTTTGCTCAAGCTTGCTAGATTTTCTAATTAGTGCAATCCAGGTAAAATTAGTGGAATCAACACAATCCAGGAAGCCTGAGCAAAATCCTGGTGAGAACTTTTACTTTCTGAACCTGGAATTGACACCTCTGGTATTTTGTCAGGGGCAAGTTGTTAAGTTTGTTAGTTATTTTGTTATGCCACTATGTGGCTTTGTAATTGTTATGTGCTATGAAAGTGTTTGTGTATTGTGTTTGCTGTCTGTTCCGCTCCAGACTCCGCTCCAGACTCCGCTCCAGACTCCGCTCCAGACTCCGCTCCGCTCCAGACTCCGCTCCAGACTCCGCTCCGCTCCAGACTCCGCCCCAGACTCCGCTCCAGACTCCGCTCCAGACTCCGCTCCGCTCCAGACTCCGCTCCAGACTCCGCTCCGCTCCAGACTCCGCTCCAGACTCCGCTCCGCTCCAGACTCCGCTCCAGACTCCATTCCACCCTGCACTATATAAGGCCCTTCCCTGTACCTCCCAGTGAGACATTTTTGCTTCTTGGTTGTTATTATTCTGCATTTATATACGTTGTCTTCGAAATCTGGTTTTGACTACTGTTTGAACTCGTGTTTGCTTTTGCCTTTGCCCCTGTTGGATTGTCTGCCGGTTGTACATTTTGTAAATATTCTACGTGTTGTTGGTGTTCTGGTAAGTAGGGAGTGGCTGCCATTTTGGTTTGGGTTTGTTTGTATGGTTTTTTTGTTAGGGAGTTAGTGTAGTACTGTATGTTTGTTTTTTGTTAGAGTAATTAGTGTTTGGTTTATTTCATAGTTCAGTCCTGTTTGTTATGTTGGCCTGGGACACTCCTGAAGCTGAGACCAGTTACGTGTATGTATATATCTTGTACAATTTCTGTATAATACACCTTTAACCACCCACTTCTGTTGTCCCATCATCACTAACATTCGCACTGCTGTTCACACACACCACTGTTATGGTCCTCCCGCCTAGACAGGCCGTAACAGTAATCATATTATTGCTGGACTTAATAAATAATAAAACCTGTCATATACACCACGTGCCATGTATGGATTCATATACAGTATATATACACACCACATACATACATACATACATACATACATACATACATATATATATATATATATATATATATATATATATATATACTGGCCCACTACATTTTATATATATATATAAAATATAGTGGGCCAGTCTCCCAGGAACTCCTGGGTCACTTTTCCTCCCCAGTCCGCCCCTGACTGAACCCCCTGACGTATGGCCGTATGTTTGACACCCATGATCTAGCTGGTTGTCCAAGTTAATGTTAGATCAGTCGGAAGTGAATTAAACAACTTTAAAACCGACTGGAGAATTAGATAATGCTTAAATAGCACCTAAACCGGAGATCATTTTTGATCCAATATATTTGCTAAAGTGTAACAAGCACATCCATATAAATGAATAATTCAGCCGTAAAATGTCTTAGACACATGTGGATCGTTTTTAAACTTCCTCACAAACCTTTACAAACTGTTTACAATTAACATTGCGCAGGATTCCCCAGAAACATTTAAGTGGTGTAGATATTTGTGTTATTATTAGGCATACCAACACGGTGAATGGGCTACTTCCGGTGGTATTAGCTTTCCGATTTCATTGCCCGTAAAGTATGTTAATATTACGCACGAACACAGAGAGCAAGTTCAATTATGTATTCCACCTGAACAAAGACCTGTTAGTGTGTGTTCCTGTCAGACAGGATGTTCTCAAAGACTCTCTCAAACTACAGTTTTCCAGTGAAGTGTCCCTTTTCCGTTAGACCCTCTGTTTGCAAGTCAAATGCTCCTACTCATGCTTTTCTTGCCTCATAGCTGGATTCTTGCAGGGACACAATTGCTGTGGATAACCTAATTGCAGTTCTGTAACTATACAATAATGGAGTGGGATGGTTTGATTAAACATTGGTTATTTATTTATTTATTTATTTTTGTTGCCGGACATGTTTGGTGGGTGTGCAATACCACAAGCCATGTATATACTTGTATATGGTGTGATTAGTGAGCAGTGTAAGCACCTTTCAGAGCGAACTGCTCCCAGTTAATGTTAAATAACACTTGTACACTTGTAATGTTAAAACTAATTGATTGAAATGTTTAGGATGTAAATTATTAATGTGACTCAACTAATTACATAATTTGCCCACATATGTACTAACTAGGTGTGTGTTACACACTAAGGAGATGTAACAATAAACAGTCATATATTTTAAAATTACCCTTCAAACAATAAAAAAAACTTCAAAATTTCCCTTCTGTTACTAATTTGATAGTTTATTATCTTTTAGTTTTAATCGATCAGAATATGCTGTGCTGACTAAGCTTCGTGGGATGATGTCATTGCTGAAACTGCTAAGTCACAACTGGCTCACCCACTCCTCACTCACCCTCCATGGGGTAAAAGGTCACACATCAACAGAGCACCAACAGAGATCACATCAAAATCAAACTAAGCTAAACTAAACTTGTTAATTAATAATAATTCATTATCACCACCGCTCTCACCACCCCGAATTAGCCCCTGCTATGGCTGTATCCCGACAGCCCTGGACAACTATTACTGACCATCAAGAAGTCCAGGACACTTGAGAATAAGAATTACATAGAGAACACGTATATAAATACACACAAAGATGAGAACTATTTATGATTTCCTTCACTTCTTTGGTTATGTATGTTGTGTGTTGTTATTTGTATGTAATTGTTATTTATTTGTTATTTGTTGGATGTATTGTAATTATTTTCACAAATCGTGGCCAGAACTGCCAGGGAGAAGAGTTATTGTAATTCTTCCTGAGTTATTGGGATTCTTCCTGGTCAAATAAAATAAAATAAAATATATCTCTCCAATTATTGTTGTCATGGTGACCGGTGTCGGCCAGAAGAGGATGGGTTCCCCCCACTGAGTCTTGGTTCCTCTCAAGGTTTCTTCTTCATGCTCTTAGGGAGTTTTTTCCTTGCCACTGTCGCCCTTGGCTTGCTCATGTTCTTTGATCTCTTTCAATTTGAATTTGAAAATAGTTCTGAATTTTTGGTTATTGAACAATGCAAACTAGACGGATGAATTGAAGGCCAAACCTAATTTAAAGTCAGATTCCTTTTTGATAGCCATCAGGGAAATTTGAGAATTTTAAATTTTATGAATACAGAAAGAAGTTTTAATTTTTTTTTTTCAGGTTTAAGTGATTATTTGTATGTTAAAATGAGACACAAATCACTAAACTGCACCTTTAAAAAATACAAAACTGTGGACTCAGTTCGCAATCTGGAAGAGGATGTGTGCAGTACCCCCAGTTTGATCACATCAATGTAGGTCATCAATTTGATGTATAAACAATGTTTTCAGACCAAATCACAATGAAGCCTCCATCAATATGTTCACCTGTTGTGAATGCAAACAGAAAGGGGATGTCCCCACTTTCCTCCCCTGTACAGTGGGGTGTTTGGTTCAACTTGTGCACCAGCAGATCACATTCACGAGAACAGAATATTTAATCCCCCTCAGGTGAAATCTACAATTTATTTGTTTGTTAATTATTATTGTTTGTTATTAATTATTTGTCCTATTTTGGCCACCGATTATGCGTGTCAGTGGCGCACACACCCATTACGTTCTTAAGTCACATATTGAGCCCTTGATGGAAACTATTTAGTAACTGTGTCACTGGATTATAGAAGTCATTCCTGAAAAACTAGTGTTGACGACTCGTTCTATTTTTGTTGCCAAAAACCAGGTGACCTTTGACCATAAAGTCGGTCCTGACTGGAGGGAATAGAATTCAGTGGCTTCTGTCATCCATTAGAAATGAACTACTAATTGAGTAGTAGTGAATAAAACTAAGTGAATAAATATTTAAGAAATTTTGAGAATTTGACTGGCAAAGCGAATATAGCACCAAAAGATTACGATAGTGTGAAGATGAAAGCGTTATTAAAACGATCAGAAGCAAGACCAATGCGAGGACGACAAATAAGGACAAAACAAAACCAGAGACAGGAAACTAGTACAGAAAACAGAAAACAGAATGAGCAGGAAAACCATGTGCAAACACATACATGGGAAATGACTAAACAAAGGAGAGCATAATACCAACGAAGCTAGCGAGAACTCGAGAGACTGCTAACAAGAACGAATAAGGAATGCGGAACAAGGACGAGGGCGACATAAACTAGACACTGGTGCATACCATTTTAAAGAGGTGGCGACTGAAACAATGGGCGTGAACACAAAGACAGGAGAGGGCTTTTCCGTGGGATCCGCGATTCTAACAAAGCGGCAATCGTTAAAGCTATAACCTAGCACGTTAAGGAAAAATATAATTTCGCAAAACCGCGAGTTTCCCTATGTTTGCAGATATAGCCTGCTTGTAGTACTGTAAGATTCATAGGCCTGCTTGTAGTGCTGTAAGCTTCACGATTTTATCTAGATTTATCTGATAGATTTTTTCAGCCCAGCCATGCTATTTTCTACACTAAAGCTCAAGTAGTGTGAAAAGTTCCTTCCGGTTAAACATCCCAAGATGACACAGCACAATTCTTCTCATTCCTTACTATCTAGCCTACCACATTGATCAGATATTCTAGCTTACATACTTTCAGAAGACGCAGTTTCTACCAACAACCTATTCTTCCAGGTCAGGTATTTTAATTGATTTCTAGTGCCTCATAATGATCCGTGTGGCTGACACCAGGCCAGTGATAACAATTCTGTATTCTCTCTTAGTTAAATTTGATACAGTCTCTCTATTGCCCAAGTAGGCATATCCTTGTCTCTATACATTTTCACAGCATATACAATATAGCTTGAAAGGTTGTAAAAATGCACACTCTGGAGCCATGTGCTTGTAAAGCTGCTTTGTGACAACATGTAAAAAGCTGTATATAAATAAAATTGACTTGATTTGACACCCCCATATGCAATGTACAAAGGTACCCTGTTCCGTTTGACATACAACAGTGATCATTATCCACTATCCCCATTGTATACAGCCGTGAAGATGTCCTGTAATATCTGTGTAATATTTTATACAAATTTTTCCCTTTACTTCTCTAAGTCTCCCATAACATGACAAAATGTTTAACGAGGTTTCCTCTTCAACTTCACATTCAAAGTCTCTCTGCCACAATATTTTTACATGATTCTCATTATTACAGCCAGGGTCATTAGTCATTCTGTAAAACATAGACGCCTTATGGCTTGTCTTAGTTAGTTCAATTTAGTCCAAAAAGAAGTGTCCATGGTACCCAGTAACTGTAGGCCTAAATATTTCCATAAATTCCCCTTGCCTTCCAGACGAGATAACAGCTGCTATCAAAGCAACCTGGACTTCCATAACACCTCAGCAGTGCCACAGGCTGATCGTCCATGCCACGCCGCATTGATGCAGTAATTCATGCAAAAGGAGCCCCGACCGAGTAGCCTATGGAGTGCATTTACTATACATAATTTTCAGTAGGACAACATTTCTGAATTAAAAATATTTTCAGTTGGTCTTATATAGTAGGGCTATTCAAATTTTTAGAGATAATGGTTTTGGGTTTTCATTGGTTGTAAGCCATAATCATCAACTTTAGCAGAAATCCATCCATCCTCTTTACCACTTAATTTTCACACAATGTAGAGTGACCAATGAACCTAACACGCATGTCTTTCGAGTGTGGGAGGAGAAAACACACAGGCACAGGGAGAACGTGCCTCATCCACATATCCCCGCATGATTGAGCCGCGGCCATTTTTCTCCACTACGTCTAAGCGAAATCAGTGATCGCAAGCGCGCAGTAAAAAATATCGCTGTTTTTATCGCTGAGGTTCTTCCCAGAGTTTTCGTAATATGATATAATTGAATGACCGCTTTTTCTCATTCCGTTAGAAGAATGCGCATTTCGCGCTTCTGTTTCTTTTTTAGACTGCTTGAAATTAAAATTCGCGTTTGGACCGTTCAAAAACATCGTGGGACTGTTCAAAAGATATTAATAGATAACTGGACCGTTACATTATATTCTTATTTATTGTTTCCTTAAGTTTTATCCCAGTCTGTACAGTTTAAGGTAGTTTTTAAGGGTCCCAAGACAACGTGTTGGTCCGATGAATCATGATAACTAGTGATGCGCGGATCGATACTGAAATATCGATTCCATCGATACCAGGTCTTTATGTTCTAAAATCGATTTTCAAATCAAAATATCGATACTTTTGATACTTCAGTCATTTGAGGTAATGCAAAGCACTAACAGGAACACTGTGGAAGTAACTAAAATATTGAGATCTTGTCTAAATTATATGCGGTTGGTGGGAACTACTTTTTCTTCCGCCTGGGTCAGTGCATAATGCGTAAGTACTGCGGCACGCTCACACAGACGCTCACTCAGTCTACTACGGCGCTGTACGTACGCTATGGCGGAATGCAAGAGAAGTCATGTGTGGAGCTATTTCAGCCCCACAAACAGCCAAGATGCTGTTTGTGATTTGTGTACAAAAACTATAAGGAGTTGTGGCAACACAACAAACCTTGTTACACACCATAGGGTAAACCACAAGGCCCAATATGAGGCTTTCATGCTTAGGCGGACAGAAGAGGAGAGCACTGTGTCAGATGCTGCTAATGCTAGGGCAAGACAGACATCTCTAGCGGAGTCCTTCGGCTTCGGTGCCGCAGGCAGACACTATCCAGGTACAGAGGGAGAAAATGTGAAGCCTTAAGCAGCACTAAGCGCTGTTACTGTTAAGAGTTGTTAAAATCAATACCATAAATATGGTTATGAAGTAAATAACGAAATAAATACATGATTCAACAAAAAGCTGCATAAGTTTAGCTTAGAGTAAAAAATATGTGCATCACTGGGTGATTTATTCAGGCAAGGTTTGCTAACGAATTGATATGTATTTATAATTGATAACTATAAATTACTTAAAGTAGATTACATATACAAGGTCTTTTCAAAGGCAGGAGAGGTTCTGAGCAAAAAACGGAACAGACTAAAAGGGAAAACTGTAAATATGATATTGTTCCTCAACAAAAACCTGTAAATTAAGTGTTATTTAGATATTCAGTATGTTCATGTTAATGCAATATTTCAGGAGTTCTATATAATTAAACACTATTTTATTTTAATTGTTTTATTATTTTACTTATTTAATTTTTTTTGCATGTTTGAAAACAATTTGTGTGAGCGTTCTGTTTTTTCTGTTGAATTAGTTCTGTTATAGTGTAAATGAGGCTGCTACCTCAATATACTTTATTTAAAATAAATAACATATCTTGTATTTTTTTTATGATGCTATGACTTGAAATACACTACTTTTTTTAGATTTACGAGACACATTAAGTGTAGTTGCACAAGGTATCGGTATCGGATTGGTATCACCGATATCAGCCTGAGTTTTACTCAGTATCGGATCGGAAAGGAAATCGCTGGTATCGAACATCACTAATGATAACGGCGGGCACGGACTAGCCACATGCTAAAACTAGTTCACATTTCTTGATCACAAGATTTCCTTTCGTTTTAGGTTAATTGCATAAAAAATAGGGCCGATTTAAATGTGAATATCTTTGGACTGGCATGATCAAATTTGACAATTGAGGCATCTTTTTAGTTACATTGTGCTGCATCTAATAAAACTATTTTAAATGTGATTAAGTAATGTTGAAAAAAATGTCCAAGTCACTACACACAGCGGACCAGACCGAGAATCCAACCCAGATAGCGTTAACCACCACACCACCATGCCGCCACAGTTTAAATAGATCACTATGTTTGTTATGAATCAATATAATAAACGAGTTCCACTTTTTGTATTGAATTGTTAATATAAATAGTTTTCATGGCATTCTAATTTATAGAGATGCACCTGTAAATTATTTGTAATTCGCTAGAGTGGTGATTTAATATGTGATCGCGTGTGGTAGTTGTTTTGAGGGTGTGTAGTAATTTAATGGGTGGGTCCTTATAATCAACTCTTGACCAACACTTGTGCTGATTGCCCGACTCTGATCTGGACCTTACCGGGTTACAAACGTGGCGGCAACTTTACGTTAGTGAATGCTGTGGTTTATTATCATTATTTTATATTGCTTTAAAAAAGTGATATATAATTAACCGAATGCATATCTACCACATGTTTTCCGTTTGTGCATTAGACCACAGCCGGATGTTTAAATAAGGAACAGAACACATTTGTTAGATTTTCAATATCTGCACTAAAAGCGCGAGACATTTTCGTCGTTTCACGAACAGAACACGTAGGCGCCGCGCGCACGAGCTTTCAGCGTGGGTGGCGCAATCCAGAGACGCGAAACCAGCATAGCTGACGTCACTA
The DNA here is from genome assembly GCF_052324685.1 of Brachyhypopomus gauderio. Taxonomy (NCBI): domain Eukaryota; kingdom Metazoa; phylum Chordata; class Actinopteri; order Gymnotiformes; family Hypopomidae; genus Brachyhypopomus; species Brachyhypopomus gauderio. The sequence continues at coordinate 13,536,316 of NC_135225.1, read as the reverse complement.
CACTGCCCTACTCTGGCTAAAACCAGACTGCATAAGCTACAATCCTGGTTAACACTAATTGGTACAGCTTGAAGCATTAAGATATGCTATAGTGTTCATTTTAGCTAAATACCACATACACAAAACAATACATATCAAGAGCAACACTTCCTTTATTTTCCTCATGATATCAACATTTTATATTGAATCAATTTTAGATAGTCCTATTCATTTTAGAACATTTAAAAAGCTATTAGCTATTATTTAATAATAATAGAGATGATGTGTGGTTTTATTATACCCTGGTATGTTTATTCTCTGTTGTGATCATGTTTTATATATAGTTTTACATACTTATATTATGTCTGTACGTCTTCAAAAACAGCACAAAACCCCTATCACAGTGGTTGCTATGCACTCTGTTTACAGGCGTGTTTTATTTATGTAACACAAGTTCATATAACACGACATGCGTACTTGGACCCGCTAGGACCCGCCCGGTGAGGTATGTCTATAAACCTCATATAAAACCACTGGTCTCAGCGTTTGTTGCCACTTTTGCTTCGTCCTGTCAGCGAGACTTTGATCTGTGTGACTTTGATCTGTGTGATTTGGCTCAAGTTCTGTGACGGTTTCTGTCATTGCTGAAGTGCAGATTGTGAATCGTGATATGAGAATTAACGTAAATGTTCGAACATTTTCATTTCTACTGGTTCTTGTTTGTGGAGTAACTTGCTACGGTAAGTGCATTTTTCTTATAACTTGGCGAACTATCAAGCTAAGTTAACATTTCTCAGATTTAACTACACTGAAATTGGAATAGGGAGTAATTTAAACATAAAGTCTGGAAACCAAACAGACACTGAATTCGAAACAGCTAATAGCTAGTTAGTTTTAATCTTGGATATTCAAATCACAGCCATGGAGATCCCGGTGTTAAGCTACTGATTTTACAACCCCCCCTTTACGTATGTGTGATGTTATTTAAACTCTGACAATACAAAAATCATTGACAGAAGCTGTAAAAAAAATTAAGCATGTCAATTATGTTAAGTCAAGGTTTTAAAAAATTAATGTTACACTACAAGTAAATACATCGAAAGTTGTTCTGGACAGCTGAATATTTTTTAATTGCCTCTTTATAAAAGGAGGGATTAAATGGCTAACTACAGCCAACAAAAGTTAACATTTAACATGTACATTTTATTCAGAAAGGGACAAGTTATCTTTTTTATGTTAATCACTGTGGTACCATATAAACCTAATAAGTTTCAATTGTGCTCACCTCAATGGTGAGTTCCTCTAATTACAAACTTGGATCAATGTTTGCAGTTATCTTGTGTGAAAGTGATGATCTTTGTATTCTTCTACCTTACTCATCTAATTTACAACTACAATGAAACGCGTACATTACAAACTATGCATTGTTTTGAATCCGCTGATTTATAGGCTATAGGTTTTCATTGAGACAAATGACAACATAAAACAAACAAAAAAAAAACAGCACTTGTCCAAAATTGTGAACACCTTTACCACCAGGGCACAAAAATAGCTGTTTTTAATTCCTTGAAAATAAAACATAGATGTTGTCAATAAACCAGACTTTTAAACTAGACTGCCAGACTTTTGACTTGTTTCATAAAAAACTTTATTTTGTATTCCGAAATGTACTAGTGAATACATTTTCAAATGAGAGATTAATCTTGTATTATTCTTGTATCCCAACAAATATCCATTATAGATCAGGTCAATATCTAATGAAAAATGCCTAATAAAAGGTTTTTGTGGGCTTAATGGGTACAGTTACCCTAAATATATTCCATGGGGACATACATTCTTGCTGATATGTAACAAACTTGACTAAACAACTGTTAATGTAATCATAGTCAGATTGAGACCTTGGCAATACTAATATGCACAATATTGAATCATTTGTGAATGAGTTTTTTGTCGTTTTCTGTGCCTTTGTGAGCAATTGTGAAAGCAAATCATTTGACATACTAACAGTACGTTTTCTCTATTCGTGTAGCCAGGTTTGAGATCACGGTGCCCCCAGGTCCTCATGTCGGTGTGTATGGGCAGCCCATGGTGCTGCCCTGCAGTTTCCCTGTGGGGGGCTCCTGGGATCCGAGCAGCAGCGTGATCACCTGGCAGCGCGGCTTGGAGGTCGTCCACAGCTTCTATCATAATCAAGACCAGCTGGCCCGCCAGAGCTTCCACTATGCCAACCGCACAAGCTTGTACCATAATGAAATGGAGAGGGGAAATGCATCACTCAGACTAGAACGTACCAACCTAGAGGATGTGGGGGAGTACACCTGTTCTGTCAGCACGCCGATAGGAAGCCAGAGGAAGAGCTTCAGTGTGAAAATAGGAGGTAATGATGCCTTATGGCACACAGAGTTTAGTCAATACACCAAAGTGTGTGTTTGTGTGTGTGTCAAGTTTGATCATTTGCTGGAACACCTAAGACCATTTGACTTGCATGAGGGGGAAAATGTCACAAGCTGTCATGAGCTTGTGACTTCTGATTGTAAAAAAGAAATAAGGCTTACTTACAAGACTTCAATCTGCTGTATTAACTTCTAGCCGTATCTAAATGCTGTGTTCCTTTCATTTAGCCTTCTACCCAGAGCCTCATATCCACGTCTCCCTGCTGAGTGATGGACAGGTAGACCTGCTGATGACCTCACAGGGAGGATACCCCTCCCCTTCACTGCAGTGGCTGATGGGAGATGAAGAAGATGTCACCAATGTCACATTCACAGAGCTCAAGCAGGACAACAACACAAAGCTCTATAATGTGAACAGTAAACTAAACTTTACCAGTGGTGTCAACTCTTCCATCACTTTCATTCTAAAGAATGATCAATTAGGACAGGAGATCAGGAGGAACATCGATCTACTCTCAGGTGAGTTCAGCTCCTTACTAGTTTTATCACTCAATTATCATTATTTGGGTGACAATTTCAAGTATTTCGCCTTGAGTTTCCCAATCCAGTCCTTTGAGAACAGCCTGTGCAAGCACATATGTTTTGAAATGGGTAATTGGTGTTTTGCAGTGGTACCAGGCACAGGTATTTAGGTGCAACAAAACTACAGCGTGAACTGGCTGAGAAACTGGGAATTGGGAAACTCTGGCATCACTGTTAAGATGCCTGATTAATTTCTGAATGTTTAATTTTTAGAGAATGGCCGCATTTTCAAGAGATATGATGCAAGAATTATGGGATTTTATGTTTTGATTGGAGTTCTACTCATCGCAGTGACTGTAACAACAGCAACAACAGTCTTCATTGTTCGTCGAAGGAAACGAAACTGTTCCCAAAGTGACCCTAAAAGGACTGCTGGGTCATCAGTTGCTGTAAACTGTGAGAGCATAGAGGGACTACTAAATAAACCACCATGCCAGACCAATTTAAGGAGCACTACGGATCATGTGGTTATCCCTGCATAGATCACCAGTAGTAACATGAGAAAGAGTCTGAGAATGGCCACTTACTGAATTAAAGCTCTAGATCTAGATACCCCACTGTACACCAGAAACATGCATGAGCACACATTCTAGAACTGGATCAGATTTTATACCGACACGTATTCCACACCAGTCAGGCTAACTGGATCATAGCATCAACAATACTGAACTTTGTGTGAGAACTGCATGAAACTGCTGAAACACATCTGAACGCCTCTTCCAACATTCAGAAGAGCGCCGCAGTGGCTGTAACAGATGTACGATGAAGAGAGTGCAGGGATCCATTGTTGTGATGCAGTGTATTCACTTTCGTTCACTATAAGTCCAAAGTGCATACGCTGTTCTGGCTTTGCTGTCACTTGAATGTTGGTTGTTGCACTGCTGAACTTTCAGATTTCAAATAGTTTTTGTCTTACTGCTAAATTCCTCCTAAATGCACTTAACATCTTATAAATTTCAATATTGTAAATGTCATTCTATACATTGTGATTGTCATTGTATTAGGGAACAATTATTAACTGATCTCATAGCCCTTATACAATGACATACAGGGTATAAAATGACATGTACAGTACAAAGAAATTAAAGTTGTTTGCACAAGTTGTTTGTTCTGTATGTATGTTAATAAGTACACGTCATGTACCATGACTTATTTTTCTAGGCTTTATTGCAGAAATTCTCACATTTCCTATTTAATTGAACTTTGTATATATTTACAAGAGGTTAGTTGCTGGCTGTTCCAATGGGAACAGCCAGGATTTTTGTTCCGTTATTGCACTCACTGAACCTGTTTAAAATACTGGGATCATTTACCCTGTTAAAAGGAGTCCAAGACTCGTCTTCCAACCCGATGTTTTGGTTTTCTTATGTTTATGATGCATGTTATTTATGTTTTTTGTATGTAGAAGTCATGCATTATAAATTATTGTTAATGTTGAATATTTAAGATTACTAAAATGTCATTTCTACCTGTTGATAGAATATGATTAAATTATTTTTTTAATTTAATTAAGACTTACAGTTCTAGGCATCTAATATATCCAGCTTATATTTGCAAGTTGGATATACAGTCTACACCACCACTGGACATGTTTATTCTATTGTCTTGCAACACATGCTGCTATGTATTATCAATTAAATTAATCTTATAAAATGAACATCCAAATCTCAAATTTGTTAAGTTGACTTTACATATAAATTTAGTTATTCATTCATTCTTATTCAATTCATTATTATTCATTATTTTTATAAAGTGTACCAAGTGCAAAAGTATGTAAACTCTTTGTTAGTAGCTTGTGGCACCTCCCTTTGCAGCCATTCAACAAAACAACATCTGTAACCAAAAATGAGAGTTTGCATGTGCAAATCTTTGTGAAGCCATTCCTTGGTAGTTTTGCTTTAATACTTTGGGTTGTGGTATTGTTGCATAATCCATGTCCATGAGATTCTGGTTAGTAATTTGGCGATAGGCCTGGGAATTTATGATTTCGTGGACAACATGGAGATGTGGTTTGTCCAAGTGCTCTCGGGCAAACTTTAAACAGGCAACATTGTTCTTTCTTGAGAACGGAGGTTTCCTTCTAGCAACTCTTGCATCAATGCCATGTCTTGATTTTTTTGCCTCATTGTAGATGCATGAAAATTTATCTCAGATGCTGCCATAGGGGTCTGCGACTGTCTGGAGGTGATGTGTGGGTTGGTCTTTAGCTGAATTATTATTTTGCTGGTGCTTCTTGGTACAAGTGTTGATGGCCGTCCACTGGGCAGAGTTGCGGTGATGCTGAGTGATCTCTATTTGTAAATTATTTGTCTTACAGCAGTCATCACCTTCCCGTTGTCCTCGGATGTCTCATTTCCTTTTGGCATTGTTGATGTGTGTGTGTTATGCCTTGGCAGTAGATTGATTGGTTTCCTCTCACTTTTAATCAGTGTGGCTCAAATCATTTCCCAAGGGTGTCTCATTTAATTGGTCTGCTTAATTGATTCACTCACATGTTTTTCACAGTCTGGCTAATTGACTTTACCAATGCTGCTGTGGCTTATTACTTTTGCATATGCTCTGATTTCATGTTTCATGTAGTCTGCTGGTAACTCACACATTTCCCTCAAAGTAAATGGTAAATAAAATTGTAAAGTAAATTGATGAACATAAACCTGATAACATAAACAAAAACTGGTGATGATAAAATAAGAGAATCATGGTAAAATAGAGTTCAAGGAGTTTTCAAACTTTCAGGCAGCACTGCATTTACAGAGATTTTTATGTATTCACTCTCTGATACCCCCAAATTCTCTTCACTCTGTATAGTACTAAAACTTTTGAAATTATACTATCATTTGCACTTCTGGTTAATTGCTAACTGCATTTCATTGGGTTTGTACCTGTACTCTGCTTTAATCTAAACATATAAACATTCTTGTGTTGTGGGGGTGAGTAATTGCATGGGCTCATTGAGTCATACACGTGATACAGTGACTTGGCAGATACTATGACTGTGTTAAATCTTCCTTGTTCCTGATGGGGGTGTTTCTCATGTGGGTTTTTCTCATGTGGGTGTGTTTGATTGTGTCTTGTCATCTCGAAAGCATTGTTCTAAGAGTGTGATGTCAGAGACAGAACAGAAGTAGCAGGAGGCAGATTTAGAGCTGCAAAACTGTTTATTCTGCATATTGAAATACACGCTTCAGAGTAGAAGCTCTAAGGAATAGGCCTACTGAGAAAAGTGCAAAATTCCTGAACTGTAGCCTACTGGGCTAAATAAAGACAAAAGCTTTTGCTGAAGCAAGTCTCTCTTTCTCATCTCCCACGTGGAACATAGACCTCCGGGAATCACCACCACACGAATGGGATGCGCAGCACTGGACGCGTGTACCTGCAGGTCTTTAAAAACTGGCAGTGACAGATTAGGTGCAGGTACTACACATTAATAATCTGGTGATTCAGAACAGGGGAGTGATGTAAGAGGTGTGTTGTGATGTGAGCGTGATGTGTTGTGATGTGAGAGGATCTGGGCTGGCCTTCCATGACAAACAGATACTCTGTTGTGTCAAACGTGAAAATTCCACATTTCGCACATTGCTGTTTTCCCCATAAGCAAACTGGAATTCTAATAAATAAATTCTAATCATAGACTTCATTCATTCCTGTGAGTCTGACAAGGAATCATGACTGTACTGAAAATGGATTTGTCCTGACGTACAAAAGATATCCTGATGTCCTGAATATTTACCTAGTTTTCTGATTTGTCATCTATCACTCACATTTTACAGTCACATTTCCCACATGCCAGAGACCTCATTGACCATTAAGTTACTTGTTCCCAACACTTTACACAGTTTCATTAATTCATTCATTAATTCTCATCTCCAAGGATACTGGACAGACACTGGATTATAATCTAGCCTAGAGGAAGTAACTTTGTGAGCCCAGTCTAGGGACAGGGAAATTGCCATCACTCTATCCAGGGGAAGGATTCCTATCATCAATGGAGAGTATAAGCTTATCGGGTCTTATTCAACCGATGTCTTTTTTCCAGTGTATAGTTAAGAACTCTGGACTGAAGTTAATGCCAAGGTTAAATCCTGTGTCTATACCATCTGAACATTAAGTGATTCGTATTTGATGTCAATGCATAGCTTAGGATCCTTCGTGTGTTAGGTATGAATGGGTCCAGCCTAAGTACCTTTTTCATTGTATAATCATTGTATAATAATTTATGTTCCCCATGCATTACTGTTGATCATATGTGAGCATGTACTATGTTATTTTAGATTTATGCATATCCAGGTATTACTGTGTGCCATTGCTATCTATCACTTAAATTTTGATGTATAAACGTGTAATCTGTTTTTAAAAAGAGGTTTTTGTCTGGGGCTTTTTTTTAGATGCCTTATTGTAAAATATGACATATATTTAATAGTGTACACATTTTACTAATGCTTTTCTTTATCTAAAGAGCAGTTCCTCCAATGTGGAAGATAGTACTAATCAGTCATTATACACATAGCACGAACAATAGGCATGATTAATGTCCTGGTAAACAGACATGGGAGTTAATTCACTGGTATTTTATAAATCTATTGATAATGGCTTTTGTTTCCTGCTGATTCACCTTCCTTTGATGTTTGTGCCATGTGGCTACCCGGATGTCTAAGTAAAGACTGATACCTGCCCATGAGGGTTAAGGCAACAATACATTGTGCTTATATAAAGTCATGGTTTATTTAAAAAGGCTCCAGGTGTACAGTCTCAGGTGTACAGTCTCTGTAATAAACTGTCTAAAAGAAAATGTTAAACATATTGTCACCAGAGCCATGAACAGCCACACTCTCCTCCTCATATACCCCTGCATGTGCAGTCTGTCCTGTTCTACCATCATTTTTGTGAAGCAAGAATGAGTGTTAATGTCAGTTCCTTCACAGAATGGTCTGGTTCATATAAGAGACCATATGCTTTACACAATATGATGCTGTGGAAAGACACAATGCTCTTTAACATTAGACTCACATCAGTGCATGATGAAAGAATGAAATACTTTTTTGGTACCTCATCATAACACTCATATTCCAAAATCTCCAATCACTTTATTAACCAAATGAACTGTCCTTCCAGTCAATACGAACACTTCAGACATGGCTGGCCAGCCCACACCCATTTTCAGAAACACCCAAGACATACCGTATTTGGGAAATTACATTTCCACCCATCTGTCAGAGCTACCCAAACTCATGGCAGAAATGACTCAAACTCACAAACTCAGTACTTTCAAACTTTCACTCAGCAAATACACACCCATATATCATGACCCTGAATTCCCTGCAACCAATAATAGACCAATGTTGTACAAGTCAATAGGAAAGGATGTTGCATATCATTACATCTAACCCAGGTATATAATATTCAGAGAAATCAGTTACCTGAAAAACTTCAATTCAGATATATTGTTTGTTTGAGAAAAATCTAACCCTAACCCTAACCATAATCCTAGATATATTTGTGAACTGACCTGCTTTATCTTTAGTTGATAATTCTACAAGTGTACACACAGCTATCTTTACTAATTTTTGTGCCACCCATTCTTATCACATTCGATGATGTTTCCTTCCTCTATGGCAGGCATGTCCAAAGTCCGGCCCGTGGGTCAAATGTAGCCCGCGTTAAAGTTTCCACTATAAAATCAATAATATGTGGCCCGCCAGCACTGATGACCCACTGATGGTCTTGCTCCACAATATCTGAATGAACTCAATGCATTCTGTACCCCTTCTTGCTTGCTGCGCTCCCAAAGTATAGTATTCCTCTTAGTGACAAAAATGAGCAAGAGTAAAGCTGGAGGCAGAGCCTTTTACTTTAAAGCTTTTACTTTCATTTATGGAACAGTGTTCCAGCTCCAATCTGAGATTCTGACACAGTTCCATTTTTTTAATCTAGACTTAAGACTCACCTATTTAATCAAGCCTTCAGTTAATATTCTACATGTGAAGGTGTGGAGCTCGTGGGCCCCCAGTCATCGAGTCATCTGGTAATCTGAGATGTTGATGTTGTCATCCAGCCATCATGCGTTCACTCTAGTTGTGATAATGATTTGGGTAGAAAGGAATGTCACAGTGAGCCCTCATGACTGTGGTCACCTCCAGGCCCCTCCCTTTATGCTGCTATAGATAAGCCTGCCAGAGACACATACTAATCACTGGCACGTGTGTTTTATATATAGCTGTTTCATTTGTTATTTTTATATTTAACCTGTATTTTCTATCCTGGTTACATGCTTCTACAAAGACTATTCCATAAAAGCACCTAGAAAATGGTTTGGCTTGTCAGTGGATGCCATGGATGGATGTGCCAACGCCACCTGTGGATGTGCCGATGCCACCAGCAGACACACCGATGCCGACTCCTAATTGAGGCCTAACATTCACATTGGAGGGACTGCTCAGCCTAGAAATAGCTCTATAAATATGGACTTGGTCCTCCCAAGGTTTCTTCCTAATCCCTGCCTAGGGAGTTTTTCCTTGCCACTGTCGCCCTTGGCTTACTCATTAGGGATCTGGACCCATGCACTTGTAAAACTGCTTTGTGACATGTGTTGTAAAAAGTGCTATATAAATAATTTGACTTTGACAGTATGTAACCTAATAAAACCTCAATTTAAAAAACCTAATAAAAACCACACCTTCTTTTCATGATTTAAATAATTTCCATAAATTAGATAATGGTCACAACCCATAGTTTTACCAAATCTGGCCCTCATTGCAAAAGGTATGGACACCCCGTGCTCTGAAAAGTTTCTGTTTTTTCTCTGAGCACGGAGCTTCCACTTGAGGTTCGTTTTGATATAAGCCACATGTGTCAAACTCAAGGCCCGCGCGCCAAATGTGGCCCGCCGCGTCATTTTATGTAGCCCGCTAGAGCTTAAAAAGCCAAATGTCCAAAAAAAAGTAAAAGTGAGCAAAAACGACATTTCCCACAATTATGTTACCCGCGAAGTGACGGCATTTCGACACTGCAGCGTTTCCATATCGATGTGAATAATGATCTCAAAATGTCCAGGAAGAGAAACATTGATGCAGATAGAAGGATGTTTCAGGAAAGATGGGGAAGCGATGTTTGCGCTTCAAGGAGAAAAACGGGTATGAAGCTTTGGCGGTTGTCAAAGAGTACAATATAATTCGGCATTTTGCAACCAAACACGGAGCTAAGTATGCCAAAATTAGCCATCAAGAAAAACGACGAGTTGCCAAAGAATTAAACAGAATGTGTTCACAACCACAAACGAAACGGCAGTAAAAGCTGCTTTGTTGTGGCTGAATAAATCGCCGCGCTTCAGTCTTTTTCAGAGGGAGCATTTTTGAAGCACAATTCCTATTTTTACAGTTATTTGTAAAAGCTTTGATCAAAGTAAATGTGATATATTTGATCAATTTTTTCTTTATTCACTTGGATAGTTTGATCGTTGATTGATGGAGTAATGCGGGTTTCATAACCTAATCAATTTAAAGGATTCATGTTATAATAACAGAGCAACAAGAAACACTTTTTTACATGAACGCAAATATATCTGTAATATTTGTAACTTGAATAAGTAATAAATTCAGAGGTATTTAACATTAAGGAGTAGGTACATTTATAAGTCTGTGGGTAACGATTATGCTGATGTGGCCCCCGGTGAAAATGAGTTTGACACCCCTGATATAAGCAGAACGCGAAAGGCGGCTCAGATGTGGCATTAACGCCTCCTTCTGGACAACTGATAAACATTGTACATAGGTCTTTTATTTGCAAGGACAATATGCAAAAGCAAAAAAATAAATAAAAAACCAAAAAACAAAGTCACCTCGCAATATGATAATATGATTTTTTAAAATAATATTCGAATGTTTTAAATTGCTTTTGTATCACATTCCTCATTTTATGAAATTCTTTAATGATAAGATTGATAAAATTAGGGAAAAAATTAGTAGTGCTATCTCAGAGCCTGTCAACATGCCAATGCACCTTGACAGCTGTCTGGTCAGCTCTGATGCCCTGTTAGAGTCCTTCTCCCCAATTGGTCGTGAGGAGCTTATTTTACTGGTGAAATCTGCTAAACCCTCCACATGCATACTAGATGCTGTACAAACCCATCTACTTAAAGAATTACTGCATAGCAATGTAGAACCGCTGCTTACTATAATAAACTATTCTCTGAGCCTGGGCTATGTTCCCAGTTCATTTAAACTTGCAGTCATCAAGCCGCTAATTAAAAAACCTGGTCTTAACCCCCAGGAACTGTCCAACTATAGGCCACTTTCTAATCTGTCATTCATATCCAAAATTTTAGAGAAAGTAGTTTCTTCACAACTCTCTTCCTTCTTACAGACAGAACATGTTTTAGAGTTATTTCATTTTGGATTTAGAGCTCATCACAGCACTGAAACGGCACTGACTAAAGTATTGAACGATCTCTTAATATCCTCTGATAAAGGACACATTTCTTTTCTCATACTGCTAGACCTCAGTGCTGCTTTTGACACCATTGATCATAATATTCTACTTAATAGGCTGGAGACACTCATTGGCATAAGAGGTCAAGCACTCTTCTGGTTCAGGTCCTACCTGACAGATCGTTACCAATTTGTACTAGTAAATAACGAATGCTCAGAGCATTCTAGAGTAATGGTGTCCCACAAGGATCTGTACTGGGCTCCATATTATTCTAATTATATATGCTACCACTGGGCACTATCATTCGTAGGCATGGTATTAGCTTCCATTGCAACGCAGATGATACTCAGTTGTATATATCTTCTAATTACAACTAGAGGATTACAACTACAACTCTCAAGATTGAGAACTGTGTCCAGGACATTAAAAACTGGATGGCGTCTAATTTTCTTTAACTAAATTCTGACAAGACTGAGGTGCTGATTCTTGGGCCTAAAGCTGCTAGAAGCAATTGGGCTGATATTCCCCTTACCCTAGATGGTTTTTCAGTAACACCTAAATCTACTGCAAAAAGTTTAGGTGTCACTATTGTTATGTCTTCATTAAGATAACATACAGAAAAACATTATGCAAAGTCTGCATTCAATAATGTGACTCACACACGCATGGAGGTACATTGGAACTCTACGCTTTTATTGAAATGTTCACCTGAACTAACATAATGCTAGTGCCATCTACAGGATGACTTATGTAACAACAATGTAAGTTTAACCAATACATAACAACTATTGATTCTGATCTTTCATTTGACGGACATGTATGCAATGTCACTAAGGCTGCCTTTTTCCATTTACGTAATATCGCCAAGCTGAGACACTTACTTTCATTAGCTGATGCAGAGAAGCTGGTCCTTGCTTTTGTCTCGTTGAGATTGGACTACTGTAATAGTCTTCTAATTGGATGCTCTAAACAGTCCATAAAGAAGCTACAACTTGTACAAAATGCCTTACACTCAGGGTTCGAATTACGGGGGGGATTGGGGGGGTCAGACCCCCCCGTTTAAGGCATCAACCCCCCTAAAGGGGCAAAACCAATAATTGGGGGGGGGGGGGGGGGGGGGGGGGGGTCAAAACATTTAAATGTACTTCTCACATATAATGTTAAATACTACAAAAAAAATGCAGTGTCTATGGCTGGAAGAATATTCTGATACGATTTCAAGCACCCCTAAAGTGGATCATACCATTCCGTGTTAATAGCCATTCGTGTTTGCCTGCCTGACTCATTATCGTTCAGGTATTCCTGTGGCAGAGATCATGTAGAATATAAATAAAATTTTGATGGCAAGAAATCTGAGGAAAGATAGCAGCCAATAGCATTGTGTGTGTTTTTGCAGGATTAACTGTGGATTTTGTTGTATAATATATTATGACTATAAAGGTTATTGTGTGATATGTGCTACATACAGCTGATGTAATGGATTTATCATTTACGTGCTGTAGACATTACAGTAAGAAAGCAAGACACTGTAAGGATGGTAAGACTTCAGTTTACTGAAGCACGCGCTTGCGCTGTACTGGTTTTCATTTACACCCTGAAAAAAACTTGACCCCCCCAATTATCATTGTATAATTCGCACCCTGCTTACACTGGCTTCCGATTAAATATTGCATTGAATTTAAAGTTCTTCTGTTAACCTATAAGGCGTTAAATGGTCTTGCCCCACAACCCATCTCGCCCTTTGCGCTCCCAAAATGCTGGATTTCTCCTAGTTCCAAAAATTTGTAAGACTACAGCCGGAGGCAGAGCTTTCTCCTTTAAAGCCCCTCAATTATGGAATAGCCTTCCAACTCCAATCCGAGATTCTGACACAGTTCCAATCTTTAAATCTAGACTTAAGACTCACCTATTTAATCAAGCCTTCAGCTAATATTCCCCTTGTAAGGTGTAGGGGCTTGGGGGCCCCCAGACGTTGTGATTTCTGGTGATCTGAGATGTTGATGCTGTCATCGAGCTGTGTCGTGGCATCACTCTAGTTGTGACAATGACTTGACTGGAAAGCAATGTCTCAGTGAGCCCTCATGCCTGTGGTCACCTCTGAACCCCTCCCTTTAGTTATGCTGCTATAGATTAGCCTGCCGGAGCCACATGCTCATCACTGGCACGTGAGCTATGTACATTAAAATCAATGGTGGTTTAAATTCATGTCTACTCAGTCTGTACTTGCATGCCTCTACCCAAGATGATTGGATACAGGCACCTACTGGCACCTGGGGGATGGTCTGGCTTGCTGGTGGATGTGCTGATGCCGGGGTTGGATGAGCCGTTGCCACGAGGGGTCGTGCTGATGCTAGCCCGCCTGAGGCCCACCGCCTGCACCGAGGGGACTGAGGCTGCTTGGCCGGGGAACAGGAGCCTTGACTGTTGCTGTGGAACTTTGAAACCACCCTGCGACCACAGACTTGTGTTAACGGGCCGCCCAATGGAGGATGGGTTCCCTTTTGAGTCTTGGTCCTCCCGAGGTTTCTTCCTAATCCCCACCCGATAGGGAGGTTTTCCTCGCCACTGTCGCCTTTGGCTTGCTCATTAGGGATCTGCACCCATACGATTGTAAAGTCGCTTTGTGACAACGTGTGTTGTGAAAAGCGCTATATAAATAAATTTGACTTTGACTTTGACATTCCTTTTCCAACTATTTTATCTGCTGTTGAACATCCACTTGGGAAACCTGGACAATGTGGTTTGACTTCAATAATCATATATTATCATATCATTGAATGAAGGGAAGAAAAGCATTTTCAGAAATTATTTTAAGTTCAAATTGCAATAAATCCACATACTTTATATAATTTAGGTCTGCTATCTTAATCTATACAATTATACAAAGACACAAATATGGAAAAATATACAATATTTCATAGGGTGTTGTGATGGGCAGGGTGAGCAACTAAAAAGGAACCGATCACGCCAAGTCTCAGGGAAAGAGGATGGTTTAATAGAAAGTGTGCAAACCAAAAACCCGTGCATTGTTCCAAATGAAGGAAATAATAACCAGCAGTCAACTGGTACAAAGACAAGACATATATAGACGAACAAACGACCCTCAGGTGAGACAAATCACGGGTCCCGCCCACCTGAGGGACAAACATCACGTGACCAAAACAGGACAGCTGCCGCTGTAACCGGGGCAAGGGGCCCCCCCACAACGTGACAGGTGTCCTAATGTTTTCACATGACTGTGTGTTTGTGTGTGGGAGTGTGTGTATATATATACGCCGTCCTGTCCGGACCCAATCACATTCCTGATAAACTGGATACGGACCCAAATGGCAAAAAAATTTTAACGGGAGACTAAATTTTAATTTTATTTTCAGACGAGTGTTACGTTCACCACCCATTTGAGTGTTACGTTCCCCCCCCCGCTCAACAACTTTCGTTCGCCACCGCGGACCCGGACCTAAGGTCTGAGCTATCTGCCAAAAATGGACCGCGGAAAGATTTAATTGATTACCCCTGGTGTAGGGCCTCCTTTTGCGGCCAATACAGCGTCAATTAATCTTGGAAATGACATTTACAAGTCCTGCACAGTGGTCAGAGGGATTTTAAGCCATTCTTCTTGCAGGATAGTGCCCATCTAGCACAAGTATTGGGCCAAGGGAATGCCATGATATGCCCAAACCATCACTGATCCACCCCCATGCTTCACTCTGGGCATGCAACAGTCTGAGTGGCACGTTTCTTTGGAGAGTTCACCGTAACTCTCCCGGATGTGGGGAAATCAGTAAAGGTGGACTCATCAGAGAACAATACGTTTCACATTATCCACAGCCCAAGATTTGCACTCCTTGCACCATTGAAACTGACATTTGGCGTTGGCATGAGTGACCAAAGATTTAAATATAGCAGCCCGGCCGTGTATATTGACCCTGTGGAGCTCCCAACGGACAGTTTTGGTGGAAACAGGAGAGTTGAGATGCACATTTAATTCTGCTGTGATTTGGGCAGCCATGGTTTAATGTTTTTTGGATACAATCTGGGTTTGCACCCAAACATCCCTTTCAGACAGCTTCCTCCTGCGTCCACAGTTAATCCTGTTGGGAGTGGTTCATCCTTCTTGGTGGTATGCTGACATTACCCTGGATACCATGACTCTTGATACATCACAAAGACTTGCTATCTTTTGACCCTTTCTAGGAGTGAAGCACATCTTCTCTCATATAGGCCTGGGATAATTTTTTGGGAAAGTGTTTCTGCTTGGAAGTACATACATTGGATTAGGAGCATGAATTTAGATTCTGAATCATTGTGTAATCATTATAGCCAGTTGCTCATCGATTGTGTTTTGTTTTACCGGAATTTGACTGCTGGACATCCTGAACCATCTCATCTTACATGTCAGTTTCATGCCACTTTGTAGAGAATTACAAAATGATTTCTTGTCTACTGGATTGTATTGAGTTCAGTGACAGACACACTTCTGAGAACCTAGCAAAGGAGCTGCTCAAAGTGGCAAAAGAGTTTTGTAAGTTTTGTAAGTGAAGATGATAGTGAAATTCTTCCACAGGAGCACAGCAGCCACAGAGAAGCTCAAATCTATGCAACAACAGATGGGCATGCCTGAGCTGGAACTAAAACAAGAATGTGTTACTTGGTGGAACTCCACCTTCCATATCCGGATTCTGGACTCCAAGGCTGCAGTCAAATCCACACGGGCTGTTATTGACGCACCTGTTGATCCTCTGTGCCAAGAAGAATGGGATGTACTGCAGGAGGCTGCACTGTTCTGGAGTCATTTGAGCAGGTCACTGTGGAGATCAGTGCAGACAGTTAAAGTGCAGACAGGTAAAATGTTATCATGCTATTCAGTTAATTAGTTTTTGTATAATTACTATGAAAATAGATGACTAGATATAAAATAACATAGGCTACTGCTAAATAAAACAAATATTTTTAACACTTACTGTTTATTCTTTTTCATTCTTTTTCTTATGTTACAGCCTTTATGATGTTAATCCTGTGCAAGGGTCTGCAGAGAGTAACCATGGGGAAATTAAGGAGTTAGTGGACACTCTCTGTGCATCTATGGAAAGAAAATTCCATAGTATGAAATATACCACTGTTTTGTCAGAATCCACCGTTCTTGACCCAAGATGACCCAAGCTGGCCATCAGTGAAAATAGAGCAGTAGATGAAGCTCTTCAGAGAATAACTGCAGCAGCAGCAAGATCCCGTCAGTCAAGTCCAGCAGGAGTCCAGGACAGAGAAAAGACAGCAGAGGACAAACAAAAGGAAGCACAAGCATCTGCTGTTTGGGGGTTCTTTGAAGAATCAGCAACCACTTAACTACAAGGAATCCATCAGCAGATGCAAAAATTTGATCCCTGTTTTTTTATGCTGATCTTCATTAAAGCCAAACTTATAACTGCTGCTTTTTTTCCCCTTTCATTTAATTTTGTTGATTGATGCTTTGTTGATGTTTTGTTGTTTCCATGTATAGAGTTGCAAATTTACAAATAATTTACTGTCAGGGCTGGCTCCAGGACATGTTCTTCTGTCGCCACCAGGAGGAACCCACGAGTCAGACCTCAGCCCAATCAGCGGAGATGACCTGCACCTGTCATCCTTGTGTTTTAAGGAAGACAGATGCAGTGTCTCACCGCTGAGTTATCTGTCTACTTTGCTGCCAACCTTGTGATGGAAGTTTGATGATTTCTAGTGATGGCAAACCGAAGCTTTGTGAAGCACTGAAGCTTTCCTCCGAAATGAGTTGAAAAAAGGTTCATTACTCGAAGCTTCATGACACAGTGTACAGTACCGGCATCTGGTGGCCAAAACCATGAAGTGCTTCATGTATCTTGTGGTTTGAAGACAAGGGAACTGTTTTTTACAGCATAAACTGTTTAAATGCATTAAAATTTTGACATTTGTTGTTTCAATAAAGACAACTGATAAAACTACATTGCTTGTTGTGCATGTTTTCCAAATCTAACTGCTGGGTTGAGTAGAATGCTGAGAAAAAGCAGTGATGGCTGAATAATAAAAATCACACAGTGATCTTACATTACATTTAGGGCATTTGGCAGACACCCTTATCCAGAGCGACTTACATTTTTATCTCATTTTTTTGTACAAGTGAGCAATTGATGGTTAAGGGCCTTGCTCAGGTCTGGGGATCGAACCCATAACCTTCCGGTCACAAGACCAGTTCCTTAACCACCAGGCCATGACTGCCTTTTCTTTTTAAAATTATGAAAGAGAACATTTGATAATGGTGCATATCTTAGTATCCAAAACAAAAATGTTTTAGTGATTTGATGACATGAAACACTACACACAGAATAATGACGGATTTTATACATTTAAAATATAATTCATAATTGGTGCACAGCCTATTATCTAACAGACTTACAAAGTGTCATTAATTGCTATTAATAAGGTAATTGTCTTTATTCTTATAATTTTTTTAATAACCTTATTTGATGGCAAAAGTTCGATGTGTTTCCAGACTTCAGAACGGCCTCTTTTTGGCAATGGTTCCATTCTACTCGCTAATTTCTCTCTCTCTCTCGCTGTCTCTCTCGCTGTTGCTACGCTCTCTCCCAATCCTCGAACGACCCTCGAAGTGCCCGCGAAGATTTGCTCTTTTGAATCAGTCCCTGAAGCAGTCACGTGATTGTGTGCCGAAACTAAGCTTCAGACGTCAGCGGTCACGTGATCATTGTGGAACGAATCAAGCATCGATACAGTGGTTCGAAGCAATGGGTGTTGCTTTTGTGACACAAGCTTTGAAGCTTCAGGTTCAAGGGTAACATCACTAATGATTTCCATTTATGTCAGGCTTTCTTAGTATACATTAAACACATTAGATATAGGTGTTAGAGATCTTTTTACATATACGTGTGCTAATCATGGCACTGAAGCCATTCTCGTGACTTCAGTAGGCCTCAGATGTGTGTGTGTGTGTGTGTGTGCTCTCTGGACGGCCTCGGCTGAGGCCTAATCTGATGTTCCACTGGTGTACCTAAACTGACCTCGCTGGAGATGCCTAATCTCCACTTGGAAAGGACTACGGCGACACTACGTCTGTCATGTTATCACGAAGATGCTGAGCGTGGAGGGGGCATGCATCATATGCATCTGTCAAATCAGTGTAAATTATTTAATGTATTGTCCAATCACATTTGGTTAATCACCTCATGTTCACCTCGTGGACACCGTGTGTATTGATGATTAAAAGTATAAAATATGAGAGTTCGGAATGGGGAATTGGCTCTCTGCGACAGACACCTTGTGTGTTTGTAACGGAGATCTCAGGGTTAATCCATGCTTTGTTAAAATAAATCATTGTACTTTATTATCTAACCCAACTGCTTCTGACTTTTATTGTGCTCACCATTTAAGGGTTTCAGAATTTCTAACACATTTTGGCACCCCAGATGGGACTCCACGACAGAGGACGGCACACCTGAGGGGGAGACTAAGCGCTTAGCTCCTGAAGGCCTTACTTCAGTCAGCCAACGACAAATTCCGTTGAGCGGGACTCGCAGGTGTGTGTGCCTCCTCGGCGTCTGAGTATTTTATTATCTTACCCAACTGCTTCTGACTTTTATTGTGCTCACCATTTAAGGGTTTCAGAATTTCTAACACAACCTTTTCTGTGTTAGAATTTCTAACCACAGCCCATTTCTCTCTCAGTCAGGGTGTTTCGCCACCCTGTCTCTGTCTTTTAGTTTTTTCGTTTTTCTGTTGCCCTGTCTTTTCGAGTATTTACCTCCTGCGCCACTCCCTGGCCTCTCAAGTTTTCCTCCTGCTGTCATTTTTTCCTGTCTGTTTGGTTTTTGTTTTTTGGAAGGGTTTTGTGTTTTGCAGCGATTGGCAGCCAGCCAGTTACTTCCTCTGGTGCCCTTTGTTGCTCTTTGGTTTTGTTTTGTTATCCGCCTTGATCTTCTGCAAATATTTCTGTTCTCAGAGAATAACTGCAGTAGCAACAAGATCCTGTCAGTCAAGTCCAGCAGGAGTCCAGGACAGAGAAAAGACAGCAGAGGACAAACAAAAGGAAGCACAAGCAGTGGCGGAGCCAAAGGGGGGCAGCTTTTCTTGGGGGTGATTAATACAATGACAATCACAATGTATAGAATGACATTTACAATTTATAAGATGTTAAGTGCATTTAGGAGGAATTTAGCAGTAAGACAAAAACTATTTGAAATCTGAAAGTTCAGCAGTGCAACAACCAACATTCAAGTGACAGCAAAGCCAGAACAGCGTATGCACTTTGGACTTGACTTCATGACTTCTACATACAAAAAACATAAATAACATGCATCATAAACATAAGAAAACCAAAACATCGGGTTGGAAGACGAGTCTTGGACTCCTTTTAACAGGGTCAATGATCCCAGTATTTTAAACAGGTTCAGTGAGTGCAATAACGGAACAAAAATCCTGGCTGTTCCCATTGGAACAGCAAGCAACTAACCTCTTGTAAATATATACAAAGTTCAATTAAATAGGAAATGTGAGAATTTCTGCAATAAAGCCTAGAAAAATAAGTCATGGTACATGACGTTTACTTATTAACATACATACAGAACAAACAACTTGTGCAAACAACTTTAATTTCTTTGTACTGTACATGTCATTTTATACCCTGTATGTCATTGTATAAGGGCTATGAGATCAGTTAATAATTGTTCCCTAATACAATGACA
Organism: Brachyhypopomus gauderio; assembly: GCF_052324685.1. Classification (NCBI taxonomy): domain Eukaryota; kingdom Metazoa; phylum Chordata; class Actinopteri; order Gymnotiformes; family Hypopomidae; genus Brachyhypopomus; species Brachyhypopomus gauderio. The sequence goes on along the minus strand of NC_135225.1, from coordinate 13,516,227 downwards.
ATCACAATGTATAGAATGACATTTACAATATTGAAATTTATAAGATGTTAAGTGCATTTAGGAGGAATTTAGCAGTAAGACAAAAACTATTTGAAATCTGAAAGTTCAGCAGTGCAACAACCAACATTCAAGTGACAGCAAAGCCAGAACAGCGTATGCACTTTGGACTTATAGTGAACGAAAGTGAATACACTGCATCACAACACAATGGATCCCTGCACTCTCTTCATCGTACATCTGTTACAGCCACCGCGGCGCTCTTCTGAATGTTGGAAGAGGCGTTCAGATGTGTTTCAGCAGTTTCATGCAGTTCTCACACAAAGTTCAGTATTGTTGATGCTATGATCCAGTTAGCCTGACTGGTGTGGAATACGTGTCGGTATAAAATCTGATCCAGTTCTAGAATGTGTGCTCATGCATGTTTCTGGTGTACAGTGGGGTATCTAGATCTAGAGCTTTAATTCACTGAGTGGCCATTCTCAGACTCGAGTTCTCATGTTACTACTGGTGATCTATGCAGGGATAACCACATGATCCGTAGTGCTCCTTAAATTGGTCTGGCATGGTGGTTTATTTAGTAGTCCCTCTATGCTCTCACAGTTTAAAGCAACTGATGACCCAGCAGTCCTTTTAGGGTCACTTTGGGAACAGTTTCGTTTCCTTCGACGAACAATGAAGACTGTTGTTGCTGTTGTTACAGTCACTGCGATGAGTAGAACTCCAATCAAAACATAAAATCCCATAATTCTTGCATCATATCTCTTGAAAATGCGGCCATTCTCTAGAAAATTAAACATTCAGAAATTAATCAGGCATCTTAACAGTGATGCCAGAGTTTCCCAAAACTAGTAAGGAGCTGAACTCACCTGAGAGTAGATCGATGTTCCTCCTGATCTCCTGTCCTAATTGATCATTCTTTAGAATGAAAGTGATGGAAGAGTTGACACCACTGGTAAAGTTTAGTTTACTGTTCACATTATAGAGCTTTGTGTTGTTGTCCTGCTTGAGCTCTGTGAATGTGACATTGGTGACATCTTCTTCATCTCCCATCAGCCACTGCAGTGAAGGGGAGGGGTATCCTCCCTGTGAGGTCATCAGCAGGTCTACCTGTCCATCACTCAGCAGGGAGACGTGGATATGAGGCTCTGGGTAGAAGGCTAAATGGAACACAGCATTTTCAGCAGATACAAGATACTGAAATATCAGTGAATTGTAAAGCGGTTTAAGTCCAGAGGTGTCATAAAAATGCTTTATGACATTTAAGTCATAAAGCCTCAGACATTTCAGCAAAATGCCCATTACTTGTGTTGGGTGTCTGACTCTAAACTCTGATGTGTGCCATAAGGCATCATTACCTCCAATTTTCACACTGAAGCTCTTCCTCTGGCTTCCTATCGGTGTGCTGACAGAACAGGTGTACTCCCCCACATCCTCTAGGTTGGTACGTTCTAGTCTGAGTGATGCATTGCCTCTCTCCATTTCATCATGGTACAGGCTAGTGCGGTTGGCATATCGAAGGTTCTGGTAGCCCAGCTGGTCTTGGCTGTAGTAGAAGCTGTGGACGAACTCCAAACCATGCCTCCAGTGGATCACACTACTGCTCGGATCCCAGGAGCCCCCCACAGGAAAACTGCAGGGCAGCACCATGGGCTGCCCATACACACCGACATGAGGACCTGGGGGCACCGAGATCTCAAACCTGGCTACATGAATAGGGAAAATGGACTGTTAGCATGTCAAATGATTGGCTTGCACAATTGCTCACATAAGCACTTACAAAAGAACTTACAAAAACTCATTCACAAGTGAGGCTGTAGAATTGGGAACAGTAGTACAGTAACGCAGCCACAATACAGATAATAGATCATTTAATAAGAGTTGTTTACTTAAGTTTATTATACGTCAACAAGAATGATGAACAGAAAACAAGAACAGTATTTAACACTCATGTGGGCAAATTAAAAGTGTTTTTTAGAACATGTTTAGACTTCAGCTCTGGACCTCAAATTCAATTTTCAGTCCTGATGTTTGTATTCTCTCAGTTAATATATGACATGTATGTAAAGGGAGGGTGGAAAATCTGTACCACCTGGATCTCAGTAGCTGTAATTTGAATACACAAGTTTTATTTATGAAACATTAGCTGTACCCCTTAAGACCATTTGCACTTTTAGCCCACATTCAAGTTAAATGGAAAAAAAGAAAATTAATTTTTTTTGTGCTGATCATCATTTTAACAAATACAGCAATATGTTACTTATGTTATTTTTGTACAGTGAAGGCAAAAGAAAATAACCTAGTGTTCCTTTGTCTCCTCTGACACACATGCTGCAAACTTTAAATAAGGCAGTGGTCAAGGAATTAGTGGCAACAGAAACGTCCATGCTAGGGTGAGCAGGGACAAAAATCAGGAAATAACATTTTCCACAGAAGCTGAAAAAATCTCACATTTTATAAATTTTATAAGTGCACTGTCGGCATATGAGTTCTTAATGTTCACTTTGTTTTCTTTCTGACCCTTGTGTATATCTATGCATGTGAGGACTCTGTGTGAAAAGAAGCAGGCATTCATAACGGTACTCTTGTTTGTAGATAAGAACGTCCCATGCTGTACCCAAGTAATACAACCACCTGCTCCCTCCCAGCGGAGGGATAGCACCCACCTCACCAAGCATGGATGGGACCAATGAGACGCGACATGCATAGCAGCGAAAGGAGTACAATATCAGCCGTCACTTTGCTACGAAGCTAGCAAACGAGGCTGAAGTTGGTTACTTATTTCAGAGGCCTGCTGTATGCCTGTAATGTCTTACAATTGAGTTTTGCCTGGCCCAAGACCTTACAGGCATACAGCAGGCCTCTGAACTTGCCCCTCTGAACCATTTCACCTGTGTGCTTAACTACTCAATATGTCATGTTTCCAGTTAGATTTGAGGCATAAAATGATTCTGGGCCAGGCCAAAAACAGGTTTCTCTTACATATAGGAACTAGTTATGTATGATTCAATTGAGTTTTGCCTGGCCCAAGACATTACAGGCATACAGCAGGCCTCTGAACTTTCTCCTCTGATCCATTTCACCTGTGCACTTAACTACTCAATATGCCATGTTTCCAGTTAGATTTGAGGCATAAAATGATTCTGGGCCAGGCCAAAATCAGGTTGCTCATTCAAATAGGAACTAGTTATGTATGATGCATGTGTTATTTGTCTGGCCCGATGCCTTATATGCATACAGCACACCTCTGAATTTGCCCCTCTGAACCATTTCAGTGCGCTCTCTGTGCACTTAACTACTCAATATGCCGTGTTTCCAGTTAGATTTAAGGTATAAAATGATGTTGGATCAGGCTAAAATCAGGTTCCTCTCTTAGGGAGTGACCTGTTCTTCATGATGCATTTGTTATTTCTCTGGCCCACCATCAATAAGGCTTTCAATAATCCTCTGAAACTGCCCCTTTAAAATGCGTTCACCTATCTGCCCACTGCTCAATATGCCATGTTGTGTGCTGGTATTTCTTCTTCCAATTATTTGTGTTCTAGAACAGCATTTCTGTGTTTTTAGTTTTCAAATCTAAGAATATGTTTCCTTACTTTGGAAATGTTGACGAATTCAATCATCGTGTACAAACTGCATACAATTGAAACGACTTGAAATAGAAACCATTTTACAAATGAAATGCTTTCATTATATATATTTTTTTTTACATTCACAAAATCAGTATGAGAAACAATAACCTCTTAAATGTCTGCTCCTACGCTCGTTTAATGTAACGTTTAATCTATCGCTTTTAAACAAAGTGCGCAGCAAACACGCATCGTGAACATACCCTTTTTGAATAAGTAACCAACTTCAGCCGCCGAATACGGAGCTGCGAATAAGTAACCAAACGAATCTCAAACTGCGAATAAGTAACCAACTTCAGCCTCGTAGCTAACAAGCAGTCAACAGAAGGACGAGCGGCTACTGTTCACAGGTTGGCAGTTTCTCTACTGTGTTATGAAAAAATGCATATGGAAAGTTTGGAAGAGTGTCTTCTAATGAAGCGCAATGTGTACATTTACACAGCAGGGTTAAAATACCTTAATTAACATGCCGCACGTCGTTCTCAATTTAAAGAGCCCTTTCTAGTTTCTGCTGCAGGCAGGATATTTAATGCAGTCTATCTCTCAGGACAATCTGTCCATGATTTTGCGGGGTTTAAAGCAATTAGAAATTATTGAGAATGAGTATTTCGTTGGGTAATAACTTTTGAATATATTGAATATAAGTGTTCCATTGATCTTTTTCCAGTAAATGTAGATTTCATTAACTTTGCACCTTCAATTTGTAGCCTGTGGGACTTATGGCGCATTTCCACTAGGGCCTGCTTGGCGCGGTACGGTTCGATACGGGTCGATTCGCAACGGAACGGTACGGTCGCGTTGTGTTTCCATTACAATGGTGGACCAACACAATGTGGGTGGAGTCGCTGTTGGCGCACGGGTTGTAGTGTCGTGACATCATTTGTATACGACCACAACACCGGTCGATGCCCCATAACACATAGCATTATTGTATCTTATTTATCTTTATCTTCATTATTGTATGTGGTTGCTCTAATTATTGATAATATTTTGGTATTACTCAAACAGGCTGAACACACCCTGCATAAAAAGCATCAGTCATACAATCAAATGAAATCAAACTTTATTATGAAATAGATATTTAAAGTACAACATATGTAAATAATATAGTTATAGTTTAAAAAAGTGCAAAAAGCAAATATATACGTATAGCTTTATATGAAATAAATATTTATAGTACTACAAGCAACATTTTGTGTGCTTTTACTGGCGTCTGTCTCGCATGGTGTTCACAAGTTCGCCAAGCACCCCGAGGAAAGCCCGGTTGAAGGAAACATTTTCCGCCAACTCCGCTCGCCTCGTCAGTGGAAGGGGAATCTTGAACGTAAAAAATAACAAATATTAAACACAAGTATTCCCGTGAAAGCAACAACAATATAGCGTAACTGCACAAAATGTGTAGCACGTCATCGCTGCTGATGCTTTGTTTATGGCTACAGCTAACTAGCAACTAGCAAGGCTAAGAGCTAGCTATTGTACAGTAGTGACTGTGGTGGTAACATTAACTACAAACACAGCTCTAAATTCCTGCGTTTACAATAGATGCGTTCATATTACGTTCATATTACATCTTTTACGAGCCTAGTAGTAAAACTGAAATCACAATACACTCACCATTCTCCGTGGCCTCCAGCACCAACATCGCCGTGTCCAGCACGTTTTCTCTTCCGTTACTGGCTGGCCGGTGACCGTATATGACATCCATTTGCTGGAACCATTTCCAGTCTTTGCGGTTTGCTCCGCTGCGTCCGTTATGGTCCTTCACCGCCCGGTAATCGCGTTAAGCTTTTTTAGCTTGGACCGACCGGCACTGCTGAACGGACCGCTGGTAGCCATGAGTGGCCATTAGCGCGGAAACCTCGCTAAAAACCTTTACATTTCTAGTGGCCCCGTCCAGTTCGCCCTGGATTTTTTGATCGCTGATTATTAACAGAAAGGTTTGTACCTCGGCGTTTGACCAGGGAACAGACTTCGCTCCTTGGGTTTTAAAAATGGCTGAGGAGTCCATAGCGAAGGAGTCGCTCTCCTGACGCAACCTATGACGACACTCCCTGGCCAATCAGTGTCATGCTGTCCCTCCACGTCACAGAACTGTACCGCTTCGGAACGGTTAGAACCTCAAGCGAGTCGGTACGAAAAAAGTACCCAAAGGGGCCGGCTCACAGGGAAGTGGTACTAATGGAAACACTCACAAACCGTCGCGAATCGAACCGTACCGCGCCAAGCAGGCCCTAGTGGAAATGCGCCATTAGTCCCAGTGGGGAAGGAAATGGAGGGGCACTAGGACCCAGCAGGAAGCATCAGCGTTTTGGTAATCACGTAATGTGGATATAAGGAGCTCCCTCGATACCCGTGAGGTGCCGCCATTGTGGAAACGTGTGCTCGGAACGCGAACGGAGTTTGGAGTTGCCGACTTTGCCGGGTTCGTGGGTTGATCGCTTGTACGCAGGAGAAACGGTATGTGAATGCTTTGGGTGTGTGTGTCGGTGTAAATAGTAGTGCAGATGCCGGTGTATTGACTCAATGGGCTGGCTTGTTCATTTATAGCTGGATGCAGTACGGAGAGTTTGGGCTGCTGACACAGTCATTGATATTGGGGGAGAGGATTGGAAGTGCAGGTAATTATGCTGTTTTGTGGCAAAGTTGGATACGGCCTGAAGAAGGGGACTGAATTCTGTTAAGGAGTGACTCGGTACGGTCCTGTTTTAACTGCTGGGTTTGTTTACATATATTAATTATTTCTAATATTTTTGTTTAGTTGTCCGGGGAGGCTGCAGAGGAGTGGAGACGCGCCTGTGGTGCAGCCGCTGTTTTTTCCCACCTTGATTTGTGTGTGTGGTGTGTAGTACAACACCTACAACGAACTCTACAGATTTTTACTTTATATTGGGCATTATTGTCGATTTAAATCAGTCATAGTTCTGCATTGCCAGTTAGGTGAGCTCTATCTGCTTTGTATTTTATTTTAAATAACCAGCTGTAATTGTTGTATTTTAACAGCCCCTTTTTATGTAAGACTCTATAGCTGGGTCCCCTTTTTTTTTGGGTTGTCTGGTGGTTGGCAGTTCACTTTAGCCCAGGGTTGTGTGCTGTGCTTGGGGTGTTTGAAACAGTTTACGTTTGAAAGTCTGGGGAGTGGCATTGCGCACTTGGGTGTGTGTCCAAATTGGAGGATGCAGCTAATGGTTGCAGTGATTATTTTCTTGTACCTGGGCTATGCGTAGCTGCCACCCACGGGACCCATTTGAGGCTGTACCTAGTGTTACTATCTTAGAGTCTTTTAGCCTTGGGGTTGTGATGTCATCGCTCCTCCTTTTACATTTGTTATAATAAAAGTGCTATCGTACCTACAGCTGTGTGATCACTGTATGGGGATCATCACGGGGAACCATTACGATTGGATGGGGCTTTTCCCCCCCCTTTTATAATTCGGGAGTGGCGTAGTTTACATTCGTTTGGGTTACATCGGCTACATTTTGGCGCAGTCGGCAGGATCACACAGCTGGTTTTCTTAACTGTTGGAAAGTTAGAGTTTTGGTTGTGTTGGAAGTGGGAAAAAAACAGTGGTTGCAGTGGATTGGAAGGGGAAACCAAAGTTCAGCAAGGATCGTGGAGGCTTGCCTCTGATTGGCTACTTATTTTTTGGTGGTTGCGTTTTGTTTATTGTAATGTCTACTGGTACTGAACCCGGGGCGGTAGGGGAAAGTATGGGGGAACAGCTAAGGGCATTATTGGCCAGAGTTCAACAGTTGGAGGCAGATAATGCAAGGTTAAGAGATGCTGCAGAATCTAGTAGTTCTGTGCCTTCAGTTCCAAATAGACCAGATTGCTATGTTTATGTACCCAGAGAAAGAAAATGCCCCAAATTCTCTGGCAACACTAGCAGTTTACCTGTAGAGGAATGGGTTGAAGAGGCCCGTCAGTCCTTGAGTGTACGCCATATGCCTCAATGCGAACAAGTTTTATTTTTGTTTGATCATTTAGAGGGTGAGGCCAAGAATGAAGTCAAGTTCCGGGCACAGTCCCATAGGGATACAGCAGACAAAATCTTTAATATATTATCAGAGACCTATGGGGCCTCCCAGTCATTTGTTTCTTTGCAGAAACAGTTCTTTCAACGCAAACAGAGAGAGGGAGAATCTGTGCGTGAATATTCGCATGCTTTACTGTCTCTGATGGGGGCAATCATGCAAATTAAACCAGGGGGTGTTCCAGAGTCAGATATTCTGGTACGAGATCAATTTATTGAGCATACAAGGGATGGAATGTTGCGACGCGAACTGAAACGTTTTGTTAGATGTAACCCTGATTCTTCTTTTTTAACAGTTCGGGGTGAGGCGGTTCGTTGGGTTGAGGAGGGAGAGCATGTGCCGGCCCCTAGGACTAGAGCTTATTCATGCGATTCGAGGGTTCATGTGGTGGACGATTGCGCTGTCAATGCCGGCCCTAAAGATGAGCTGGTGGAGGTAAAAGCGTGTTTGCGCAAACAACAAGCGCAATTGGATGCTATTTTAAAACAGTTAAGTACATGTCCTCCAGGTTCCTCTTTCAGCACGGGTAATGGTAGCGTAAGTCGTAGACCATACCGTTTCCAACCAGATGGAAAGCCTATTTGCCATCGTTGCGGACAACCGGGCCACATAGTTCGATTTTGCCGTACGCATATGGGAACTAGCTCTAGTGTACCCAGACTGGAAGGGGTGGTCGGGGAGAGTCAACACCCGGGGGTGGTGGGTTATGCTTCCCAACAACAGGGAAACTAGTACCCCCTGGCGAACGGAGCCCAACGTCAGAGGGGGGTTTAGGGGGCTCAGCTATTCCGGTAAAACAGTCCTCGAAATTGGTGGGGACTCGACCTTTGGTGGAAGTTGGTATGGGGGGCATGAAGGTTTCTTGCTTGATTGACACCGGGTCAATGGTAACCACCATTCCAGAAAGTTTTTTTAGACAACACTTCCAGCCTGGGGTTGGTGGTAAGTTGCAGGAGTGTAATTGGTTGCAGCTTCGAGCTGCCAATGGATTAGAGATCCCATACCTAGGCTATATGGAACTTGATATGCTGATTTTAGGTAAGACTCTTTCTGGAATGGGGGTTTTAGTAGTAAAGGACCCCGCTGGCCCGCTGGCTAGTAGTCAAACTCTTCAGGCGCCGGGTTTGCTGGGGATGAATGTGATCAGTGAGTGCTACGATGAACTTTTCCGCCAACATGGGTCTGCTCTGTTTACTTCGGGTCCAGCTCGGGGGGCTAGTGAGGCATGGAAGGAAGCTTTATTAACATGTCAGAAAACTTGACGGTTTGCCTTCTTCAGGATATTTGGGCAAGGTGAGGTCTAAAGGCCGGGCTGCGGTTTGCATCCCTGCGGGGTCCATACAAACAGTTACTGCTACTTGTACTAAGGTATTTGGTCAGGCTCTCCGTCATGTACTGTATGAACCAAACTGTGGGAAAATGCCCGATGGTCTATTAGCCTCTAGGTCTTTCGTGACTATCGATAATGGAGAAGTTTCTGTGCCTATTGTAAATGTGGAAACCAGGGATATCTGGCTTCCCCGCAGAGTGGTTCTGGGTGCATTATTTATGGCTCAGGTACAGCCAGCCAGTGGCCACATGGTGGTGTTCGGAGAGGAAACTAATGCCCAGTGTACAGTGCAAGTTCAGTCCGTCCAGACTCCAAAGGACATTCTTGACCTGTCTATCTCTTGGTCTAATCTCAGTCCTGCACAAGAACAGAGCAGTAAGGCCCTCCTTCAGCAGTATAGCTCCGTCTTCTCTTGTAGGGATGGAGATTTGGGTTGCACCAATCTCATAGAGCATGAAATACCTTTGCTGGAGGACGCACCCGTACGGCAGCGATATCGCCGCCTCCCTCCCTCACAGTATGAAGTGGTCAAGACACACATTGGAGAGCTGCTGGATCAGGGAGTAGTGCAGGTGAGCTGTAGCCCCTATGCCTCCCCTATTGTCGTGGTACAGAAGAAAGATGGCACCATTCGCCTCTGTGTAGACTATAGGCAACTTAATTCTAGGACCAGGAAGGATGCTTTTCCCCTCCCTCGTATAGAAGAATCATTGGACGCTTTGGCCGGGGCCACCATGTTTTCAACACTTGACATGGCCAGTGGGTATAACCAGGTGCCTATGGCAGACAAAGACAAGGCGAAGACCGCATTCTGTACACCATTTGGTCTTTTTGAGTTTAACAGGATGCCCTTTGGTCTGTGCAACGCACCGAGTACGTTTCAGCACTTGATGGAGCGCATTTTTGGGGATGAGCGGTTCCAATCTTTGCTACTTTATCTCGACGATATTGTCGTCTTTTCTTCTGATTTTGGGAGTCATCTGCAGCGGTTAGAGGTGGTTTTGGCCCGACTAAAGCAATACAATCTGAAGTTAAAGTTGAAGAAATGTCGCTTCTTCCAGTCTGAAGTTAAGTATCTGGGGCACGTGATTACCAAAACGCTGATGCTTGCTCGCATACTTACGGAAAAGTGGTTCTATGTCTATGGTGCCCCCCAGCGGTTACATTCTGATCAGGGCCGGAACTTTGAGGGGGACCTCTTGCGAAGCTTATGCAGACTGTATGGGGTTGAGAAAAGCCGCATCACACCCTATCGACCACAAGGAAATGGGCAGTGCGAGAGATTCAATCGCACCTTGCATGACCTACTACGAACTCTTCCTCCAGAGAAGAAGCGAAAATGGCCACAACACTTGCCCCATGTGCTGTTCGCATATAACACCACTGTGCACTCCTCCACAGGTTACAGTCCTTTTGAGTTGATGTTTGGACAAAAACCACATCTTCCAGTTGATGCATTGCTGGGAACTCATCCAGAAGGTCAGCTTGAGGTCCCTGTGGAGGACTGGATTACAAGACACCAGGAACATCTTCGGTCAGCCTATGAGTTGGCAGGCCGCCATCTGCAAGAGGCAGCGGCCCAAAGAGTACAGCAACAGCCCAAGGGAAATGTTGACCTCCTGCCGCCAGGTACGATAGTGTACAAGAAGAACCATGTGTTGGGTAGGCATAAAATTCAAGATGTGTGGGACGCTAAGAAGTATGTGATAGTGAAGTGCCTAGATGATGTGGGACGGGTGTACACAATTACACCTGTTGAGGGTGAGGGCAGGAGGCATAATATTCATCGGACAGAACTACGAGTGGCTCCAGGGCCAACACCTCAGGTGGTTCTTGGCGAAGGAGAGGAACGGGTCCCTTGCCCAGTGAGTAGGACCGAGGCCCAGGATGATCAGGATGAAGAGGATGACTGGAGTGGCCCAGTAGTGGTAGTGGCACCTCGTGATGCAGACCTAAGAGTGCAACCTGCGACTGTAAGGCCCCCAGCACCATCATCTGAACCTGGGGAAGCAAGAGAGGAGCGCAGTTCCGCTCCAGCCGTTAGACCAACAGCTGAGTTGACCCCAGTTTCCTGTGCTCCCCCAGCCACCGTTGGCCCCGTCCATCGGACTGGCAGAGCAACGGCTGGACTCCACTCTAACCCGCACCACCTACCTCGGGCTTTTGCGGCCCACGGTAATGGGCAGGTGGGGGCTGCAGTTCACCTTCAGGTAGATACTATTCAAGCCTATTTTAGACCATGGTGTTAGACTAGTTGCCGCCGGGACGGCGACTTCTTAAGTGGGGGTGGATGTAGCCTGTGGGACTTAGTCCCAGTGGGGAAGGAAATGGAGGGGCACTAGGACCCAGCAGGAAGCATCAGCGTTTTGGTAATCACGTAATGTGGATATAAGGAGCTCCCTCGATACCCGTGAGGTGCCGCCATTGTGGAAACGTGTGCTCGGAACGCGAACGGAGTTTGGAGTTGCCGACTTTGCCGGGTTCGTGGGTTGATCGCTTGTACGCAGGAGAAACGGTATGTGAATGCTTTGGGTGTGTGTGTCGGTGTAAATAGTAGTGCAGATGCCGGTGTATTGACTCAATGGGCTGGCTTGTTCATTTATAGCTGGATGCAGTACGGAGAGTTTGGGCTGCTGACACAGTCATTGATATTGGGGGAGAGGATTGGAAGTGCAGGTAATTATGCTGTTTTGTGGCAAAGTTGGATACGGCCTGAAGAAGGGGACTGAATTCTGTTAAGGAGTGACTCGGTACGGTCCTGTTTTAACTGCTGGGTTCGTTTACATATATTAATTATTTCTAATATTTTTGTTTAGTTGTCCGGGGAGGCTGCAGAGGAGTGGAGACGCGCCTGTGGTGCAGCCGCTGTTTTTTTCCCACCTTGATTTGTGTGTGTGGTGTGTAGTACAACACCTACAACAAACTCTACAGATTTTTACTTTATATTGGGCATTATTGTCGATTTAAATCAGTCATAGTTCCGCATTGCCAGTTAGGTGAGCTCTATCTGCTTTGTATTTTATTTTAAATAACCAGCTGTAATTGTTGTATTTTAACAGCCCCTTTTTATGTAAGACTCTATAGCTGGGTCCCCTTTTTTTTTGGGTTGTCTGGTGGTTGGCAGTTCACTTTAGCCTTGGGGTGTTTGAAACAGTTTACGTTTGAAAGTCTGGGGAGTGGCATTGCGCACTTGGGTGTGTGTCCAAATTGGAGGACGCAGCTAATGGTTGCAGTGATTATTTTCTTGTACCTGGGCTATGCGTAGCTGCCACCCACGGGACCCATTTGAGGCTGTACCTAGTGTTACTATCTTAGAGTCTTTTAGCCTTGGGGTTGTGATGTCATCGCTCCTCCTTTTACATTTGTTATAATAAAAGTGCTATCGTACCTACAGCTGTGTGATCACTGTATGGGGATCATCACGGGGAACCATTACGATTGGATGGGGCTTTTCCCCCCCCTTTTATAATTCGGGAGTGGCGTAGTTTACATTCGTTTGGGTTACATCGGCTACAAATTGAAAAGTATAAAAATAATAAATTAAATTGCGTGTCCAAATGCTCCTGACCCGGCCCCTCTGTCAAATTTTAGAACCCATTGTGGCCCGCAAGTCAAAACGTTTGTCCACCTCTGAATTAAGCCCACGACAGACTTTACTTAGGGGAGCCCGGGTATGGTTGTAACATGGGGAGAGTTGTAACACCATCAGTTCCACCCATCATGGATAAGATAGGAGTCATATGATGATTCCCGTATTTACCCAATTCCTCCCTGATCCCACATGGTGAATATCAAGGCTGTAAACAGGCACATGCAGATTCCATCGAGAAAAAACTGATTTTGAGGTGAGAAAGTAAATTTCTGAATCAAGACTATATTTTGTTTAGTACTTATACTATTGCAGATAAAACCATATGAATTATATTACATTAAACTGTAGTTTCTCAGGTAAATTGTGATGCATTTTTCTCCTGTTAATTTCAAATCACCTTGCTAATACAGCTAGTTAAAAAATGGCTGACAGGGGTGGGGTGGGTTGTAAACACAGCTTTAAACGTGTTACACAGTTTAAAACGTGTTACAGCCAGAGTTGTATAATCCAGGTTCAGAAAGTAAAAGTCCTCACCAGGATTTTGCTCAAGCTTGCTAGATTTCTAATTAGTGCAATCCAGGTAAAATGAGTGGAATCAACACAATCCAGGAAGCCTGAGCAAAATCCTGGTGAGGACTTTTACTTTCTGAACCTGGATTATACAACTCTGGTTACAGCCATCACCTTACATACAACTAAGAAAACTTTCTTGATTTTTTATCATTTTAAAGAAAGCCTGACAGAGATGTGTCTGCAAATGTTTTTAAAATAAGCATCTGATGAGGTCACAAATAAGGGCAAGTCAGTGAGATAAATTGCAAAGGCACATGGTATCTGCCATGTAACACACACACACACACACACACACACACATTGACATTGTTTATTATTTGACCTACATGTTCTTTACACAGGTACATTGTATTAGTGTTCATTAAGCATACATATTTGTTGGATATGAGTTATGGTCAGTCTCAGTGAGAGACATTGTTCTGGATTGTTCTTTTATTTAAAAATGTATATTTTTGAAGCATTTTGCATGGTGTGGCCTCTGTTTGTGCTTCTTTTGTCTAATTGTTACAACTTAGTAATGTTGGAAAAAAGAAACTTAACGTGAAGCGAAACTTAATGTTTTGCTAGCATTTTAGCATTAATTAACTGCTTAGCATGTAAGAGCCTCTTAGAGACAATAAAGTGTTAACAGATATATTATAGTGTACACATAGAAGCAGCAACTTGAAGTGTAGGATGTGGGAGAAATAAACAAGATGCCTGAAAGATTGAGAAATAGAAACTTGGGGAGAGAAAGAGTATGAAAGGGAGGACATCGCCCAGCACGGGAACTTTTTGCTTGGACGCTGCTGAGATCCACTTGGGTTAGGTGGGAGCAACATACTTTGGTTATTTTGTACTCACTTAAATTCCATATAAATTGATCTAAAAGAACTTTTGGTGTTAAGACTTTGCTTGGATAACTCAGTCAAAACCAATCGATTCATCGGGGCAGTATCGGGGCCTATCTGGGTCAGGAGAAAAAATTCCAACAGTAACCCCCTGCCCTGAACATTTGCAGCATTGCAATACCCCATTACTGCTGGTAGTCGAGCCATACGATAGACTTCAGACAAACATTTAAACTATTTTGTTCAGTGTTTATTAAGCAATTGAAATACATTACTAATTGTGTTTAATGTTGCAAGTAAATTAAGTATTTATGAATGTAGAGAAAGCTCTTTAAATAATAGCAAAGTGTTTCTCTGTGCTTTGACAGCCTTAGTATGCGGTGAGCAGCGAAATACCATAAAATTAAGCATATAGGCGCAATCGGATTTAAAGCGCGGATGAATCGCAAAAGTGTGAATAGCTTGACCGTGGTCTTAAGGAGCTGGAGATGCTGGTGCATGCTTTTATTACCTCGAGACTCGACTACTGTAACTTTATTTACCTCTATTAGTGTCCGTGCTCAGGGACGCATTCAAGCTGTTCAAAAAATTATTTTACTTGCTTTTCAATATTTAAGGGGTAAGGCGCCATGCTACCTTAGGGCGTACTCACACTAGGCACGGTTTGCTGGATCCGTGCTGGGGCCCGGTTATCCCCCCTCCCCACTCCCCCTCTGGCCTGCACTCACACTCGCTTCAGCAACCCGGCCCGAGCACGCTTACGTCATCACAACGCCGCTTTATTTGGAAAAAAAGCGCGCTCGCACAACACTATAGAGTTCACGATTCTCTTTTTATTGTATTTTTGGAGTGCAGAAACACGGTGCAAGCACAGATTTATCGATAATTTAACACAACGATTGTCTGCTAATCGCTTTGCCGCTATGACTGTTTAACGTGAGCGTCGCATCACTGATGTCATGTTTGAGTTCCAGCGAAATGAACCAATCAGACGAGGCACCAAGCGGGCCCGGGCACGGATAGCGCTCACACTAGAAGCGAACCGTGCCCGAGTCCACATGAATCGTGCCCTGGCCCACCTCTTCAAAGCGGGCCCGAGCACGGTTAACTGATCCGGGCCCGGGCACGGTTGGAGCGCTCACACTAGCCAAACGAACCGTGCTTCGGCAGGCAACCGTGCCCGGGCCCGGATCACAGAGCCTAGTGTGAGTACGCCCTTAGTGACCTCTTACACTGTTATGCACCTCAGAGGGTGCTAAGGTCTTCTGAAGCCAACCTCTTGATTGTTCCCCGCTTAAAAAACATTGAACCCAAACTCTGGAACACACTCCCTTTGGTTTTGAGGTCAGCTGACTCTGTGGAATCTTTTAAAAAACAACTAAAGACGAACCTTTTTAAGCAGACATTCAATTAATCGGTATTACAGTATATATTGTGCTAATTTTGTGCAACCTGCTCATGTATTCTATAATTTTATGTACCTTTCTATTATATGTATTTATATACTTCCTCCATTGTAAAGCACTTTGTGATTCGGTCTGTGAAAAGTGCTATATAAACTTTACTTACTCGCTTTCTTACAATATTGAATTCTAACCTATCTATGTTACTATCTAGGATGCATTCTGTGAATAGATGCAAAGCCCTTTGTACGTCGTTCTGGATAAGAGCGTCTGCTAAATGGCCTAAATGTAGCTATTTAGTTAGAGGTTTCGAAATGAGACTGGGAAATTTTAAAGGAAATGCACTTACTGTAACAAGATACTCCACAAACAACAACCCATTGAAATGAAAAGGATGTTCGAAAATTTACATTAACTGTCATATCATATCATTTTATTCAGAAGATGCAATTGAGCAGTAACTTGAGCTAAGTCCCACAAATCAAAGTCTCGCTGACGGGACGAAGCAAAAGTGGCAACAAACGCTGAGACCAGTGGTTTTATTGACATACCTCACCGGGCGGGTCCTAGCGGGTCCAAGTACGCACGTCGTGTTATATGAACTTGTTACATAAATAAAACACGCCTGTAAACAGAGTGCATAGCAACCACTGTGATAGGGGTTTTGTGCTGTTTTTGAAGACGTACAGACATAATATAAGTATGTAAAACTATATATAAAACATTATCACAACAGAGAATAAACATACCAGGGTATAATAAAACCACACATCATCTCTATTATTATTAAATAATAGCTAATAGCTTTTTAAATGTTCTAAAATGAATAGGACTATCTAAAATTGATTCAATATAAAATGTTGATATCATGAGGAAAATAAAGGAAGTGTTGCTCTTGATATGTATTGTTTTGTGTATGTGGTATTTAGCTAAAATGAACACTATAGCATATCTTAATGCTTCAAGCTGTACCAATTAGTGTTAACCAGGATTGTAGCTTATGCAGTCTGGTTTTAGCCAGAGTAGGGCAGTGTAGTGACGTCAGCTATGCTGGTTTCGCGTCTCTGGATTGCGCCACCCACGCTGAAAGCTCGTGCGCGCGGCGCCTACGTGTTCTGTTCGTGAAACGACGAAAATGTCTCGCGCTTTTAGTGCAGATATTGAAAATCTAACAAATGTGTTCTGTTCCTTATTTAAACATCCGGCTGTGGTCTAATGCACAAACGGAAAACATGTGGTAGATATGCATTCGGTTAATTATATATCACTTTTTTAAAGCAATATAAAATAATGATAATAAACCACAGCATTCACTAACGTAAAGTTGCCGCCACGTTTGTAACCCGGTAAGGTCCAGATCAGAGTCGGGCAATCAGCACAAGTGTTGGTCAAGAGTTGATTATAAGGACCCACCCATTAAATTACTACACACCCTCAAAACAACTACCACACGCGATCACATATTAAATCACCACTCTAGCGAATTACAAATAATTTACAGGTGCATCTCTATAAATTAGAATGCCATGAAAACTATTTATATTAACAATTCAATACAAAAAGTGGAACTCGTTTATTATATTGATTCATAACAAACATAGTGATCTATTTAAACTGTGGCGGCATGGTGGTGTGGTGGTTAACGCTATCTGGGTTGGATTCTCGGTCTGGTCCGCTGTGTGTAGTGACTTGGACATTTTTTTCAACATTACTTAATCACATTTAAAATAGTTTTATTAGATGCAGCACAATGTAACTAAAAAGATGCCTCAATTGTCAAATTTGATCATGCCAGTCCAAAGATATTCACATTTAAATCGGCCCTATTTTTTATGCAATTAACCTAAAACGAAAGGAAATCTTGTGATCAAGAAATGTGAACTAGTTTTAGCATGTGGCTAGTCCGTGCCCGCCGTTATCATGATTCATCGGACCAACACGTTGTCTTGGGACCCTTAAAAACTACCTTAAACTGTACAGACTGGGATAAAACCTCAGAGGGTGCTAAGGTCTTCTGAAGCCAACCTCTTGATTGTTCCCCGCTTAAAAAACATTGAACCCAAACTCTGGAACACACTCCCTTTGGTTTTGAGGTCAGCTGACTCTGTGGAATCTTTTAAAAAACAACTAAAGACGAACCTTTTTAAGCAGACATTCAATTAATCGGTATTACAGTATATATTGTGCTAATTTTGTGCAACCTGCTCATGTATTCTATAATTTTATGTACCTTTCTATTATATGTATTTATATACTTCCTCCATTGTAAAGCACTTTGTGATTCGGTCTGTGAAAAGTGCTATATAAACTTTACTTACTCGCTTTCTTACAATATTGAATTCTAACCTATCTATGTTACTATCTAGGATGCATTCTGTGAATAGATGCAAAGCCCTTTGTACGTCGTTCTGGATAAGAGCGTCTGCTAAATGGCCTAAATGTAGCTATTTAGTTAGAGGTTTCGAAATGAGACTGGGAAATTTTAAAGGAAATGCACTTACTGTAACAAGATACTCCACAAACAACAACCCATTGAAATGAAAAGGATGTTCGAAAATTTACATTAACTGTCATATCATATCATTTTATTCAGAAGATGCAATTGAGCAGTAACTTGAGCTAAGTCCCACAAATCAAAGTCTCGCTGACGGGACGAAGCAAAAGTGGCAACAAACGCTGAGACCAGTGGTTTTATTGACATACCTCACCGGGCGGGTCCTAGCGGGTCCAAGTACGCACGTCGTGTTATATGAACTTGTTACATAAATAAAACACGCCTGTAAACAGAGTGCATAGCAACCACTGTGATAGGGGTTTTGTGCTGTTTTTGAAGACGTACAGACATAATATAAGTATGTAAAACTATATATAAAACATTATCACAACAGAGAATAAACATACCAGGGTATAATAAAACCACACATCATCTCTATTATTATTAAATAATAGCTAATAGCTTTTTAAATGTTCTAAAATGAATAGGACTATCTAAAATTGATTCAATATAAAATGTTGATATCATGAGGAAAATAAAGGAAGTGTTGCTCTTGATATGTATTGTTTTGTGTATGTGGTATTTAGCTAAAATGAACACTATAGCATATCTTAATGCTTCAAGCTGTACCAATTAGTGTTAACCAGGATTGTAGCTTATGCAGTCTGGTTTTAGCCAGAGTAGGGCAGTGTAGTGACGTCAGCTATGCTGGTTTCGCGTCTCTGGATTGCGCCACCCACGCTGAAAGCTCGTGCGCGCGGCGCCTACGTGTTCTGTTCGTGAAACGACGAAAATGTCTCGCGCTTTTAGTGCAGATATTGAAAATCTAACAAATGTGTTCTGTTCCTTATTTAAACATCCGGCTGTGGTCTAATGCACAAACGGAAAACATGTGGTAGATATGCATTCGGTTAATTATATATCACTTTTTTAAAGCAATATAAAATAATGATAATAAACCACAGCATTCACTAACGTAAAGTTGCCGCCACGTTTGTAACCCGGTAAGGTCCAGATCAGAGTCGGGCAATCAGCACAAGTGTTGGTCAAGAGTTGATTATAAGGACCCACCCATTAAATTACTACACACCCTCAAAACAACTACCACACGCGATCACATATTAAATCACCACTCTAGCGAATTACAAATAATTTACAGGTGCATCTCTATAAATTAGAATGCCATGAAAACTATTTATATTAACAATTCAATACAAAAAGTGGAACTCGTTTATTATATTGATTCATAACAAACATAGTGATCTATTTAAACTGTGGCGGCATGGTGGTGTGGTGGTTAACGCTATCTGGGTTGGATTCTCGGTCTGGTCCGCTGTGTGTAGTGACTTGGACATTTTTTTCAACATTACTTAATCACATTTAAAATAGTTTTATTAGATGCAGCACAATGTAACTAAAAAGATGCCTCAATTGTCAAATTTGATCATGCCAGTCCAAAGATATTCACATTTAAATCGGCCCTATTTTTTATGCAATTAACCTAAAACGAAAGGAAATCTTGTGATCAAGAAATGTGAACTAGTTTTAGCATGTGGCTAGTCCGTGCCCGCCGTTATCATGATTCATCGGACCAACACGTTGTCTTGGGACCCTTAAAAACTACCTTAAACTGTACAGACTGGGATAAAACTTAAGGAAACAATAAATAAGAATATAATGTAACGGTCCAGTTATCTATTAATATCTTTTGAACAGTCCCACGATGTTTTTGAACGGTCCAAACGCGAATTTAAATTTCAAGCAGTCTAAAAAAGAAACAGAAGCGCGAAATGCGCATTCTTCTAACGGAATGAGAAAAAGCGGTCATTCAATTATATCATATTACGAAAACTCTGGGAAGAACCTCAGCGATAAAAACAGCGATATTTTTTACTGCGCGCTTGCGATCACTGATTTCGCTTAGACGTAGTGGAGAAAAATGGCCGCGGCTCAGTCATGCGGGGATATGTGGATGAGGCACGTTCTCCCTGTGCCTGTGTGTTTTCTCCTCCCACACTCGAAAGACATGCGTGTTAGGTTCATTGGTCACTCTACATTGTGTGAAAATTAAGTGGTAAAGAGGATGGATGGATTTCTGCTAAAGTTGATGATTATGGCTTACAACCAATGAAAACCCAAAACCATTATCTCTAAAAATTTGAATAGCCCTACTATATAAGACCAACTGAAAATATTTTTAATTCAGAAATGTTGTCCTACTGAAAATTATGTATAGTAAATGCACTCCATAGGCTACTCGGTCTGGGCTCCTTTTGCATGAATTACTGCATCAATGCGGCGTGGCATGGACGATCAGCCTGTGGCACTGCTGAGGTGTTATGGAAGTCCAGGTTGCTTTGATAGCAGCTGTTATCTCGTCTGGAAGGCAAGGGGAATTTATGGAAATATTTAGGCCTACAGTTACTGGGTACCATGGACACTTCTTTTTGGACTAAATTGAACTAACTAAGACAAGCCATAAGGCGTCTATGTTTTACAGAATGACTAATGACCCTGGCTGTAATAATGAGAATCATGTAAAAATATTGTGGCAGAGAGACTTTGAATGTGAAGTTGAAGAGGAAACCTCGTTAAACATTTTGTCATGTTATGGGAGACTTAGAGAAGTAAAGGGAAAAATTTGTATAAAATATTACACAGATATTACAGGACATCTTCACGACTGTATACAATGGGGATAGTGGATAATGATCACTGTTGTATGTCAAACGGAACAGGGTACCTTTGTACATTGCATATGGGGGTGTCAAATCAAGTCAATTTTATTTATATACAGCTTTTTACATGTTGTGTCAAAGCAGCTTTACAAGCACATGGCTCCAGAGTGTGCATTTTTACAACCTTTCAAGCAATATTGTATATGCTGTGAAAATGTATAGAGACAAGGATATGCCTACTTGGGCAATAGAGAGACTGTATCAAATTTAACTAAGAGAGAATACAGAATTGTTATCACTGGCCTGGTGTCAGCCACACGGATCATTATGAGGCACTAGAAATCAATTAAAATACCTGACCTGGAAGAATAGGTTGTTGGTAGAAACTGCGTCTTCTGAAAGTATGTAAGCTAGAATATCTGATCAATGTGGTAGGCTAGATAGTAAGGAATGAGAAGAATTGTGCTGTGTCATCTTGGGATGTTTAACCGGAAGGAACTTTTCACACTACTTGAGCTTTAGTGTAGAAAATAGCATGGCTGGGCTGAAAAAATCTATCAGATAAATCTAGATAAAATCGTGAAGCTTACAGAACTACAAGCAGGCCTATGAATCTTGCAGTACTACAAGCAGGCTATATCTGCAAACATAGGGAAACTTGTTTGGAAATAAAAACTTTACTTGAAAAAATATATAAAGTTCATTCACTTCAAAATGCAAGAAGTTTGATATATATAGGCCTACACACTGCTCAAAAAACCTTACAGTACTACAAGCAGGCTGTATCTGCAAACATAGGCAAACTCGCGGTTTGGCGAAATTATATTTCCTTAACGTGCTATGTTATTGCCTTCACGATTACCGCTTTGTTAGAATCGCGGATCCCATGGAAAAGCCCTCTCCTGTCTTTGTGTTCACGCCCATTGTTTCAGTCGCCACCTCTTGTAATGGTATGCACCAGTGTCTAGTTTATGTCGCCTTCGTCCTTGTATTTAAACCCCATGTTCCGCATTCCTTATTCGTTCTTGTTCGCAGTCTCTCGAGTTCTCGCTAGCTTCGTTTGGTATTATGCTCTAATTTGTTTAGTCATTTCCCATGTATGTGTTTGCACATTGTTTTCCTGCTCATTCTGTTTTCTGTTGGCTGTACTAGTTTCCTGTCTCTGGTTTTGTTTTGTCCTTATTTGTCGTCCTCGCATTGGTCCTGCTTCTGATCGTTTTAATAACGCTTTCATCTTCACACTATCGTAATCTTTTGGTGCTATATTCGCTTTGCCAGTCATATTCTTAAATATTTCTTAAACATTTCTTAAATATTTATTTACTTAAATATCAATTTATAAAGCATTAGTAGTTCATTACTAATGGATGACAGAAGCCACTGAATTCTATTCCCTCCAGTCAGGACTGACTTTATGGTCAAAGGTCACCTGGTGTTTGGCAACAAAAATAGAACGAGTCGTCAACACTAGTTTTTCAGGAATGACTTCTATAATCCAGTGACACAGTTACTAAATAGTTTCCATCAAGGGCTCAATATGTGACTTAAGGAGTCTAACGCATGCGCGAGACAAAGGGCATCACAAAGGGCCCATGTCTGAGCAAACATTTCCATGTTATTAAGTACAAACATTTTACAGAGAACAGGCTGGAACTCTAATGCTGGCAATATATCAGAATTCAGATGCCCACAGACCTAAATGAGAGCAGTGTATTTATCAGAGCAATTATGTAAAACAGCCCAGGGATCTAAGCCAGCAGGGCTGCAACTGAACAGAAACAGTGTCCAAAGGAGTAGTCAGAGGCAGTCCAGGTTGTAATATCCAAAAGGCCAGCAGAACCAGGCAGAAGTACAAAAGGGCAATTACAATAGACAGAAACACGAGACAAGAGTACAGCCAGATGCAGAGCCTTTTACTTTAAAGCTTTTACTTTCAGTTATGGAACAGTGTTCCAGCTCCAATATGAGATTCTGACACAGTTCCAATTTTTTAATCTAGACTTAAGACTCACCTATTTAATCAAGCCTTCAGTTAATATTCTACATGTGAAGGTGTGGAGCTCGTGGGCCCCCAGTCATCGAGTCATCTGGTAATCTGAGATATTGATGCTGTCATCCAGCCATCATGCGTTCACTCTAGTTGTGATAATGTTTTGGGTAGAAATGAATGTCACAGTGAGCCCTCATGACTGTGGTCACCTCCAGGCCCCTCCCTTTATGCTGCTATAGATAATCCTGCCAGAGACACATACTAATCACTGGCACGTGTGTTTTATATATAGCTGTTTCATTTGTTATTTTTATATTTAACCTGTAGTTTCTATCCTGGTTACATGCTTCTACAAAGACTATTCCATAAAAGCACCTAGAAAATGGTTTGGCTTGTCAGTGGATGCCATGGATGGATGTGCCAACGCCACCTGTGGTTGTGCCGATGCCACCAGCAGACACACCGATGCCGACTCCTACTTGAGGCCTAACATTCACATTGGAGGGACTGCTCAGCCTAGAAATAGCTCTATAAATATGGACTTGGTCCTCCCAAGGTTTCTTCCTAATCCCTGCCTAGGGAGTTTTTCCTTGCCACTGTCGCCCCTGGCTTACTCATTAGGGATCTGGACCCATGCACTTGTAAAACTGCTTTGTGACAACATGTGTTGTAAAAAGTGCTATATAAATAAATTTGACTTTGATAGTATGTAACCTAATAAAACCTAAATTTAAAAAACCTAATAAAAACCACACCTTCTTTTCATGATTTAAATAATTTCCATAAATTAGATAATGGTCACACCCCATAGTTTCACTTTACCAAATCTGGCCCTCATTGCAAAAGGTATGGACACCCCGTGCTCTGAAGAGTTTCTGATTTTTCTCTGAGCACGGAGCTTCCCCTTGATGTCCGTTTTGATATATGCAGAACGCCAATGGCGGCTCAGATGTGGCATTAGCATCTGGACAACTGACAAACATTGTGCATAGGTATTTTATTTGCAAGGACAATGCAAAAGCAAAAAAAACAAAAAACAATGTCACCTCGCAATATGATAATATGATTTTAATATTCTAATGACAATCAATAATCATGTATTATCACAGGCTTGAATGAAGGGAAGGAAAACATTTTCAGAAGTTATTTTAAGTTCAAAATACAATAAATCCACATACTTTATATAATTTAGGTCTGCTATCTTAATCTATACAATTATACAAAGACAGTTGTGCACCATTTTCTTCTCATTTAGGAGGATAATTAGCAGCTAGTAATATATATGACAATTCTAGGCATTGTGCCTATTCACAGCTGCTGTTTAGCTTATTAAAAGCTTCTATTGCTTAAAATGTTACCAAGCTAACCACAGTTATGGCCTAATTCGGTGGTTTTTCAGATGTTATGGTGAAGTCTGCACACATGAAATCATCCATTAGGGAGGCAAGTAAAGCAAATTTAAAAAGGTCTTGTTCCTGAAATGTAAAATAAATAAATAATGAGGAAGGTGTCAAACAGAGGGAGGTGAGAAGGTGGCTGAGGAAGGTGACTGAGGAACTTACATGAACAGGATATGATCATGTGCAGCTGATGAGATACACCTTTGTGTGAATTATTTTAAGCGTAAAGGTGTCTCAATTAAGTTCTCACCATAATTGCATTCGTTTTAAACTACATTTTACCTTTCTTAATTTTTATTTACTTATTCATATTACTTGGATCCCTCAGTATTGTTAAATATCCACGTCACAAATATAGAAAAATATACCTTTCATAGGGTGTCCTATGTTTTCACATGACTGTATGTTTGTGTACACACAAACACAGGGGTTGGACAATGAACCAACACAATAAACGAGAGAAAACAAAAACACTTGCGGAGAATATTCAGCGCGGATAACAGGGGAGAACAGAAATACTTGCGGAATGAGATCAACGCGGATAACAAAGCAAACCCAAAGAACAAACAAGGACGCCAGTAATAATGAATAAAAACTTCTGTCTTAAAGCAATCTGAGAAAAATATGGAGGTTGGAGCTTGTTTTTGCAAGCTAAGGAAATCAAAGTTTCTTCTGTCAACAGGCTCAACAAGACAATTAACTTCTTTCAAAAAAGTGTCTTGTTTAGTGTTAAGAATATATTGTGTTAATGAACAAATGCAAACAAAATATTCCATTAAGTGTTTGCAAACATATCCCGAAGACTATACATCCTGTGAAATTATTTTCAATTCACATAGTCTGCCTCAGTGGGTCCAGATGGACCCTTTATCTGGATGTGAGTGCAGTTTATACCACAAGTGACATTTGGAAATCCTGGAGAATTTAATGCATTTTGAATTGAATGAATATTTGCATGAAATAGTTGATCAAATGACAGAAATACAAAGCACGTTGGTAAATGCTCTGGATAAGAGCATTGGTTAAATCATGTAAATTTAACTCCAAGTTACTGATTAAACCAACACTGCTTCTCATGCCAGCTGTTCTGAGAAAGGTTTCTTTTATGGGAAGGATGACTCTGTGACAAGGAAATTTAATGATTATATTAAGGGACTCTGTGGTTAACCTGTTTAAAATGGCCCCTACCTTGTTAAAGTGTATTGACATACATCACATCCACGTCCCGTCTGCCATGCAAACTGAAGGTCCCCTTTGCCATCTTCTTCCAGCTGGGAAATGTTATCTATCTAGCCAATTGTTCACTAAACTTAACAACTCCAATATCTGAAGTACCTAACCATGGTCACTATTGGTTACAATAGTACAACTAAACTAGCTGCATGAATTGATAAATTAATTATCCAAAGTTAATGTTAAAAGTATAAAGGCAAAGTATGAAAGCAGGCAGCAATAATTAACTAGCCTATGTTGAACTATACAGTCATGGCCAAATGTTTTGAGAATGACTCAAATATTATATTTTCACATGATCTGCTGCACTCTGGTTTTTATGTGTGTTTGTCAGATGTTTTTATCACATACAGAAATATAATTGCAATCATATGAGTAACAAAAGCTTTTACTGACAGTTAGAATGAATTAATGCAGCAAGTCAATATTTGCAGTGTTGACCCTTCTTCTTCAGGACCTCTGCAATGGCATGTTCTCAATCAACTTCTGGACCAAATCCTGAATGATAGCAGTCCATTCTTGCACAATCAATGCTTGTATTTTGTCAGAATGTGTAGGTTTGTGTTTGTCCACCCGTCTCTTGATGATTGACCACAAGTTCTCAATGGGATTAAGATCTGGGGAGTTTCCAGGCCATGGACCCAAATCTCTATGTTTTGTTCCCTGAGCCATTTAGTTATCACCTTTGCTTTATGGCAAGGTGCTCCTTCATGCTGGAAAAGGCATTGTTGATCACCAAACTGCTCTTGGATGGTTGGGAGAAGTTGCTCTCAGAGGACATTCTGATACCATTCTTTATTCATGGCTGTGTTTTTAGGCAAAACTGTGAGAGAGCCGAATCCCTTGGCTGAGAAGCAACCCCACACATGAATGGTTTGAGGATGCTTTGCAGTTGGCATGAGACAAGACTGGTGGTAGCGCTCACCTCGTCTTCTCCGAACAAGCTGTTTTCCAGATGTCCCAAATAATCGGAAAGGGGATTCATCAGAGAAAATGACTTTACCCCAGTCCTCAGCAGTCCACTCCCTGTACCTTTTGCAGAATATCAGTCTGTCCCTGATGTTTTTTTCTGGAGAGAAGTTTGCTGGTCTTTCTTGTGTGCCCTGGAGCTTTTTTGGCAACAATGGAACCTCTCTCCTTGAAGTTCTTGATGATGCGATAGATTGTTGACTGAGGTGCAATCTTTCTTTATTCTTTATTCTTTATTCTTTATTAAACGGGTTTCTAGCTGCGATACTCTTCCGTTAGGCCATTTTTGTGCAGTGCAATGATGATTGCATGTGTTTCTTTAGAGATAACCATGGTTAACAGAAGAGAAACAATGATGCCAAGCACCAGCCTCCTTTTAAAGTGTCCAGTGGTGTCGTTCTTACTTAATCATGACAGATTGATCTCCAGTCCTGTCCTCATCAACACCCACAGCTGTGTTAATGAAGCAATCACTGAAACGATGTTAGCTGGTCCTTTTAAGGCAGGGCTGCAATGAAGTTGAAATGTGTTTTGGGGGATAAAGTTCATTTTCTAGGTAAATATTGACTTTGCAATTAATTGCTGTTAAGCTGATCACTCGTTATAACATTCTGGAGTATATGCAAATTGCCCTTATAAAAACTGAACCAGTAGACTTTGTAAAAATTTATATTTGTATCATTCTCAAAACTTTTGGCCATGACTGTAGAATGTGAACAGATTGTAGAATAATACAGTGAGCACTACAGAAATCTTGCAATTTCATATTTTACTTATTTTTCTTAGGAATTCACAAAACAAAAAAAAAATAAACAGTCCCTCCCTGTCTCTACCACCACCCCTGCATGTATACATTTACATCTTGAAATACCTCTTAAAAGTGTGCATTTAAGCAAGACCAAAAAGGGTGGGGTTTGAAACAGGGGTGTGTTTAATGTTCAACATTTATGTAGCGTTGAGCTATACATAGTTTGAAACAGTAATCCAGTGTCCATGTCATGACAGAACAGTGCTTATAAGATGCTCATAAAACATGGCAGAAATTCTTGTGACCACACCACAGAAAAAGAATACAGGCTACTACTCTGAAAAGTTTATGCTAATTAGATTTGAGTGTTGATTCTGAACAATAGCTCCTGCAATCTGCATTGGACAGGCCTGTAGAAACCAGACTGATTTATTTCACTCTTTAAAGCATGCTTAATACTTAATAATGCTAAAATAATGCTTAATAAGTATTTGACAGGCAGAAATGTTATTTTTGAATTATAACTGCAATAAATCAAATATTCATAACTACGTCAAAAATATTGGTTAGACAAGATTTTCAATTAAGATTAAAAGTTATTTGACAATTTTCAGCAGGTCAATTAATGTGTCTAAAGTTGTGTGGCACAGCACAAAATAAGTTAGATGAACAATGAGACAATGAAATTAGAAGCATTTGTATTAATTAGGCTTTACCCCAAAACAGAACAGTAGTGCACAAAAGAATTGTCATATATTAAAATAAAACATATGCTTATTAAGAAAGGTCCATTCAATAGACCGTTAACATTTGTTCGAGCATTAGGTCTGAAACTGTACATACAGAGCTTCAAATTATTTACAAGAAAGGAAAAAATGTCTAAATAGGTGAGAAACATACCGACACCTTTTGCAAAAAAACCCAAAGTTGTTACACTCTATTAGATTAGAATTAGATTTTTAGATTTAGATTTTTATGAATGTGGCACTTTCCAGATTTAGATTTTTATGAATCTGGCACTTTCCAATTTCCAATCTGACGCTTTCATGTTCAACGTTGATAACACACTTTTCTAATCTCTAATTTATTCTTACTTTCTTTGGTTTCAGTAAATCCACTTTCATAACCACTAATTTATTCTTACTTTCTTTGTGTCTTTCTTTTTCTCTTCTCAATTGTCCTCCTTGGTTTATCACTTTTTTCTTCCTTCATTTTAACATTCAATTACTTTCTTCTCACAGACCTCCATCTTGTCGGTTTCCTGGTTATCAGCTCTGTACACAGCTCCACCTTGTGGCTGTAATCACAGCTCCACCTAGTGGCTGTGTTTTGTCCTGTACAATAAGGACTGCATATTGTATGCAGATGTGAAGGTTTTGCCAGTGCTTGCAGTTGTCCAGTTCCTGCCAGACAAAACAGAAATATTTAACAAGAGAAATCAAAACAATTCTACATTTTCAATAAAAGTTTTAGTTTAGTAAATAAGACTATTAACAAAGAATTGCATGTATACTGAACAATACAAATCTAAGCACCACATAGGGTGTTCATCTTAAAATTTTGAAATGGAATATGTATATTTTACAGAATGTAAACACTTAACCGTGGTAAGTTAGAAGCTCCTGTTGACATGCATAACACTGCCTATGGTTTAAATAATATGAAAGATTTTGAGGTCTTACCCTCAGTTTTCTGGTTGTGCTTGCTGACCAGCAGGTTGCACATGCTCAATCTTAGCCTGTGTCTCAGGCTGTGCAGAGTTATGGACAGTATTCTCACCCCAGGCTTTGGGTTTCTTTGCAATAGGAGGGGGAACTTTAACAGTTTTGACTGGTGAGTCAGCATGCCTGATTGATTGGGAAGCTGAAGTCAACTCAGACACCATTGTTTTCGTCAGATCTGTATGGGCATCTGGGGATGAAGGCGCACCTATGACAACCTTCTTTGTGCTTTTGGAGAAGATAAAGTTTGCTGTAGATGAAGGCGAGTTGCCCCCTGTTGGTGGTGGAGAGGAATGCAGGCTTAGACGCTTCACCTGGCTGTCTTTGGAGGACATGGCGGTGGTCTTCAGACGAATGGCCTCCTGGAGCCGCATTGAGGAAAATGGAAGTGCAGATGGAGGCAACTTTTGAGTGGGAGAAATTTTGGGAGACGTGGGGGTTAAAGTTGGGGGCTTTTGCCATGAGACATTAAGTTGTGATTTCAGTAGGGTGTTTTTAGGTTTGTCCTCTGATTCACTGGGACCCTTCTGGATTTCTTGCTCACTAGTCTTCATCTTTTCATCAGCAGTTCCTTGTTCATCCTTTGGTTCAGCAATGGTTGCCTGCGTAAGTGGTATAGGTGTTGCATTTTGGATTCCCTGCACAGGGAGTTCAGGACCAGGAATGGTTTTGTGGGAGGGTAACTGGGGTATTGGTCTAGCACTGACTGACTCATCTTGTGATTCAGTGCTTGTATGTTGAGGTTTATATTCTGTGACACTAGTTTGGTTGTTTGCATCAGCACTGATGGGTAAAGGTTTTGATTCTTGCACATGTGGCGTATCTTTCACTGTGTTAGTGCACTGCATCTGTGTTTCCGCTGTGAGTTGGGTGTTTAATGCTGGGGTAGTGCCTTGATTCTCTTGCACAGTGATAGTGGGTTGAGAGTCGGCTTTTGACTCAGTCATAGACAGAGAAGCAACATCAGGAGGAGGTGCCATTAAAATCAGAGACCTTCTGATTGGCTTTGGAGGTGCCTCTTGACTGACAGGTGTGTTCTGTAACTTGGATTTGGGAGGATTTTCAGCCTGGCTCACATTGGACTTGATTGACCTGAGCCGAACCATCTGTAACAGTGATTGTGTGACCATAGGGGAAGCAGCCTCTTCTTTTGTTGCAACAGTGTGGGTGGCCTGTGGAGGCTGCTGTTTGTCCTGTTTGACAGCTGTAACTTCTCTGGCTTCTTTTTTCAGGTCTACGGGTAATGGGGGCGGTGGAGGAATATTTACTGGTGTAACAGTAGTACGAGTGTGTGTTAAGGATAATTGTTGTGGAAGAGGTGGGATTTTTATTGAAGGTGCTGCCTGTGAAGGAGGTGGGGGTTCCTGTGGAGGAGGAAGAGGAGCTACTTCGGGTGGAGGCAAGAGTTCATGTGGGGGAGGTGGAAGTACTAGTTGAAGAGGGGGTAGTGGGGGAGGTGGGGGTACTTGTGGGGTAGGCAAGGACACTTGTGTGGGAGGTGGAGGCACTTGTGTGGGAGGTGGGGGCACTTGTGGAGGAGGTGGGGGCACTTGTGAGGGAGGTGGAGGCACTTGTGGAGGAGGTGGAGGCACTTGTGAGGGAGGCAGGGGCACTTGTGGAGGAGGTGGGGGCACTTGTGGAGGAGGGAGGGGCACTTGTGGAGGAGGTGGGGGCATTTGTGAGGGAGGTGGGGGCACATGAGGTGGAGGCACTTGTGGGGGAGGTGGAGGCACTTGTGGAGGAGGCGGGGGTATTTGTAGGGGAGGTGGGGGCACTTGTGGGGCAAGCAGGGTTTCTTCTGGAGGAGCTGGTAATGGAGAAGGTACCTCTGATGCATTAGACTGCAGGTCTGGAATCATGTTTACAAATGACTTGGAAGAAAAGGGTGAAGGTGGAGGAGGAAAATCAAGTTCATCCTGCTCAACTGGAGGAGAAGGACGAGGTTCCTTCACAGGAGGCAGAGGAGGTGGGAACAAAGGATGTGGAGGTGGAGATATGTCTGCATCAGAAGGTTTTATCAATTGAGCTTTTGAGGCAAGGACATCATTTGGGGGTTTAAATGGGCTTACAGGTCGCAGTGGAGGCAGATGTTCAGGTGGAGGTGGATGATGGATGGAAGCCAATGGATGATGTTGGGTATTCCCCAGTATGGATAGACAATTCCCATAAGAAGCCTGTACATCAGAGGATGCCTTTGCAGGAGCAGTACTGGATTGCCTGTCTAGGGCCATGGCTTCCTCATTGTAAGGTCGTAGTTTCTTGTTAGATGGTAAAAGGATATTCTTAATTCCGTTTGTTAATTGGGTTCCCTGAAAAGTGTCTTTGCCTCGGTCAGATGGACAAGACTTCTCTGCAACTGATGGTACGTTCTTAACATTGAGCATCTCTGGCACTTTTCCTGTAGCTTTTTTGGCTGGCGGTTCAATCTTCAGACCCCGCTTTTGGGCCCAGCATTCAAAATTGACAGGTCCAGGACCACAAAGTAGTTCAAAGGTGCGTTGATTATGTGCCCAAGTCTCAGGAGGGGGGGGTGGGGGAGCTAGAACTGTGGGTGGAGCTGGGATATCAAACATAGCTCTGACAGCTGGAGATAAAACCACACCATTAGCAGTAAGACTTCCCCCATTTATCTGTGGACGAAACATTTTGGCTTTGGGAGTACAAACACGTTTTTTCATCTCTAGCTTACCTTGCATTGTTGTTGAATTTGGGGTACTATTGACATTATGGTGTGTTGCTTTGCCAAGAGAGTAGGGAATTATGAAATCCTCAGCTTTGATTCTTGCAGCATCTGAAAGGTCCCGAGAACGTCGCTTGTGCAGTGAATGTGAGCGATTCGGGGGAGGTGGGGCTTTCCTGCTCTTTTTCATTACAGACAGGCTGTGATTAAGAGGACTCAAGGATCCTGGCTTCTTAGAGGTGTCTTGTGTAGTGTCACCATTCACTTGAGCGGGTTTAGAAGGGACACTTGTATTTTGAGCAGCAAGATTATATCTGACATTGATACTGGAAGGTCCATCAGTGTCCTCCCCTGGGCTGGCCACTCTTGGAGTGCTGCTGCTGGAAATGGTGGATGAGTCAGAGACCAGAGTTTCAGATGAGCCTGAGTGGCTCCAAGCAGAGCTATCTGAAAGGTTGGCTGTGTGAAGGGAGGAAGCCCGGGAGGAGATCCGGGAAGACATTCGGGAGGACGCTCGGGAAGTGGAGATTCGCGAAGAGGCCCGTGAGGAGGCCCGTGAGGTTGCTGGGCTGGCTGACGCCAGACTGCTCTTGCTCACCATACGCACACTGCTGCGACTTCTACTACGACTGAGCTCGACCACGTCCACTGAGGGAGGCAGAATAGCATTGGGAATGATCTTGGACAGATAAGTGGCCTCAGGTGAGACATACATCACTGGGCTAGGTGGTGGTCCATCTGTTGAAGTCATCCAGGGAACAGCCAGAGATCCTGGCCTCTGTGGATCCACAGAGTTTGGTAAAAGATGGTGGATGAGGGCCAGGTCATCCTTATACCCACAGACTGAAGGGAGCTGTGATTCATCTTCAGTTACAGTTTGCAGGTTCTCCTTGTTCCCCAGGTACATTTGCACCCGCTCATGGTCGGAGGTTATTGAAGTGCCATCCAGAGTGGGAATGACAGTCGATATAATCACACCTCCATTGGACAGTTGGGCATCCTTGAACTGAGATGTCCACGCAGCTCGGTCAAGCCCTTTAGAGTAAAACACAAAATACTGATTAGTAATGCTAAATTAATGTACATATACTAGCAGTCATCTAGGTTAAAGCTTGAGTTTCCTAAATTGTACAGTAAAGTGTACCCAGTTCTTTTTGCACATGACGAGGTATTCCAACAACTGTACTCCTGTTTTTCTTCTTGGACTTCCCTTGTTTCTTGTCCTCATTCAGTGGTCTGAAGGTGGAGGCTGTATATAGGGGGACCATGCAAGGGGAAATATGACATAAGTGCCCTTTATAATGAGGAGTAAAGCAATATGTTCACATCAGATTCAAAATGCTCTCATTTAGGTTCTAGATCATTTAAAGAAGGTGTGATGGCACAGATTATTTTGCTTGCACGATTGCACCTTGGCGTGTCAGTCCAGAGCGTGTAGACTGATAGGAGATGCTGGAACGTGTTGAGATGGTATCCGCAGCTGTGCTCTCGGACTCGGACATCGCCAACTCACTGAAGCTCATATCGTCGTTGGTGCGAGATGTTGCTGTTGACTGCAGGGAAAAAGAGCAATCACTAAATAAGAAAATACCTTGATACAAAGGACACACAACCCCCCCAAACATTAATCAGTTCCATTCGAAACATCTTCCAATATTATGCTTTAGTTAATTGGTTAATTTAGTTAATTTAGTTGGTTAAGTTGGTTAAGTTCCATCAAAAATACTTACAATGACACTCTGGTCATCCTGATAATCCACCCCATTTTTGTTCTCTGCAAAACAAAACATAAACCCCCAGTGAATTCAGTGTGTGTTGAAAAAGCGTTCATCTGCATCATAGTGCACAGATCTCTAGATGATTCATACCATCCTGCTGTAGCAGCTTCAAGCCTTGCTGAGCCTCTGTGTGCAGATCCTCTATGTGTCTTGGTCGATTGCTCTCAACAAACACGTTCTCCTGGAAGTGCTGGAGGGGCCTGCGGTCTACAATCTCACCCTTAGAGACTGTGTGGAGGGGGGGGGGACACGACAGGGGGACAGGATGCATGTTAGAGAGAAAGAACAGTTTAGGTAGGAGACAACGGTTTTAAGCACCACTGGGAGAATTACGCATGGAGAGTAAACTTATTATTATTACTAGTTATTAATTGTACTAATTACTCAAAATGTAATGGAATATCTGTCCAGGATAAAACACGTTACTCTTTACATTTCTTTCAAAGTAATCTCTAATACCAACATGACAACCAATGGTATTTTTTTAACAAAATGCATTTATTCTGGTCTTTGTACAATGTGTTTAATTAATTTATACCCCATAATGTTACCACAAACATGTCTCTGTATGCTGTATCATTAACTATCATTGGAACTAAGAGATGTATCCTCTACCCTGAATACAGCCCTATGCCCTCACCCCATTACAACCATTGCATTGATGTGTTCTGGTCATTTTCTCAGCCATTAAACCCATTTCACCAAGCCCCCGCCACACAGTTCTCGTGCTGCTGTTGCATCCAGAGGCTGTTTAGAACAATGTGATGATTCTCTACAACCTTCAGCACTGCCCTTCCTGCGAGGTTGCCTTCAAACGCCGCCTCACGTCTGAGCTGTTGATGCTCATGCAAGTCTCCATTTCACTACAGTGGCACTGATTGGCCTGAGGCAGACATTTCACAGCCTGCCGTGGCAGGGATGGCAGCCTTTGGCACTGCCTCCTGTACCACAACACAGGTGTCGTATTTAAAGTCGCTGAGCTCTTCAGTCCTGCCTGTTCTACTGACAGCGTCAGGACAGGACATGTCTGTGTGCTTGATGTTATACACCTGTTAGCAATTGGTGTGGCCTGAATTCAACAACTGAGAGTCAACAGCATTTTGACTATAGTTCACTAATTATTTGTTATAAAGATTTTATTATAGAATACACAAAACATTGTAACAAAAAAAAAAGCTGTATGTCCTATTTGTAAATCAAGTTTTCTGTGATTAATTCACTTTCCTTAAAGCCTGCAAAGAACACTTATAATGCTCTTAACATTATCATGCATAGACATTTAAATATCATACTTAGTATGTCTAAAGTACTTAGAGCAAATGTTATGAACGCTTTATTGGAACCTGGCTTCATGAAATTATATTCTGTTGTTTTATAAGGAGTTATGCTTACAGCTATAACTACTTATGAATAAGTATATAGGCTTATGGCAGACATTATAAAGCATTAGATATGGCATATAATGCATTATAAATACAGCATTGATAGTGATCATTATGTTTTATTTGAAATCAATATAGAGTTTAGTCACCCCTTAGCATGTTAGTTAAAACACAGCTCATCTTCTCTCTTTCTCTCTCATCTCACTCACTCACTTACACACACACACCAAACAACAATGTGACAGAATGCCTAAATCTATTAGATTATTCAGGTAATATAATCAACAGCAGAGTCATATCCTGTT
This sequence comes from Brachyhypopomus gauderio, assembly GCF_052324685.1. Taxonomy (NCBI): domain Eukaryota; kingdom Metazoa; phylum Chordata; class Actinopteri; order Gymnotiformes; family Hypopomidae; genus Brachyhypopomus; species Brachyhypopomus gauderio. Next base: position 13,481,464 of record NC_135225.1, on the reverse strand, counting down.
ATATCACCCAGATGTCAGCAGGTTCCAGAACTCGTCATATCTCCAGCACATTAGCGTGGAAGGTTAGTGATGCCATCACCTTAGAGTGCATGAAGTGCAGCTTGCTCACAAAACTGGATACAACCAGTTAAACTGCATGCTCTGAACTCACTGTCTGATTACCACGCTTTGGACATCAACTATTATCGGCCTCAGAAAGCATTAATACTGGATGTTATCTATTGCATCTATTAGGGCTATAGTTCTTAGAGTACTTCTGCGATCAGCTAGAATCCTACACAATGTTACACATTTCTATCATTTTTAAGCATACATCAAAATAAATAAATAAATAGTAATTAACTACAATACATGTAATCAGGTTTGTATCAGTAAGCCAGTAATACAGTTCTATAATAATTCTATAGTATATAGTCTATAGTTATATTGTAGTTCATTTACAGTGGTCTGACATCACACCAAAGAGTCCTCAAGAAACTTCCATGGAATCATGAGAAATAGTTCCCATGCTCATCTTAAAGGCAGAAAGCAGGGAAGACACTCGATAAAAACCACTGTGTCTGTGCTTGCATGGCTATGAACTGCTGTTTTGGGCATTATAAGCTTAACAGAGAACATCCAGGCAATTTATGTGACACTGATCTACATATAAAATTTTCAGTCAGGCTGATGTTTGTGTGACATATCACTGATCTGCCAAGTTTGAGTTTAATAGCAGTCACTTTTACTAAATTGGCTATAAGTATACTAATTGCTCTCTTGCGGTGGAGCAGAGGTTTTCTATCCAGTCCTAAGGGATTCCCTGCCGCTCCACATATCTGTTACAGCTGTCAACTCATCGTTGCCAGGTAACACAATGTTCTGCAGCCCTTGATTAGCTGCATAAGGCACTGGAATGGAATCCCCCAAACCCCCAAACCTGTCTTCACAAATTACACCCTATGTGCAGAATACTGGTCACAGGAACAAAATGAGGTGCAGCTTTGATCCACACCATGTATAAAACACAGCGTGCCTCGCTGTGACATCACACCACTCTCTTCTGTTTTTTGATGAAGGAAAAGTTCAAACAATGTTTTGTTTTGCACACAGCTATTTGCACCATCAGTTTTTGTTCTGACAGCTCACAAACAGTCAGATTTTGAAACCTCTCATATATACGCTGACTTTAGAGAAACCAATATTATCCAAACAGGACAAACTAACGCAGAGTTGATCATGATGGCTAACTGTGTTCATAAGAAATGGGCAGAATTGTTGGCAGGCAACACCTGTACTGATATGAAAACAAAGTCGTCAGCTCCTCCCAGGCTGGCTGATGACATGAAGGTGTTACCCAAGCACTCCTGATCACGTACATTTGATTTTCAATCTACATTTTTACATCTGCCTCCACTAGAGGGAGCGGGTTAGTCACACTGTTGAATTTCTTTCAAGGTAAAACCTGTTACTCAACCTTTGGAACACAGAGAACCTTGGATTAAAAAGTAATTTGTCAGCTTTGACAAATGGCTGTAAATACAGAATTTGAACACACTCTTCTAGAAGCTCAGTAGGTTCAGGAAACTGCTGCCATGTTCGATTATCTTAAACTAAACATATTTCAAAATGAGCAGCACTGAGTCACTGCACGCGGGTGATTAACCAACAGCCACGCTGCAACACAGCGAAGAACCATTACGCAGTTTAAAAGATCAAGAAGCAGGAAACAGAGTCATCCGATTCCAGCATCATGCATAAATCCAAATGTTTGTGAACGCTGGCTTGTGATTCGCTGACATCATCATCTGAGTATTACACCTGGAGCGTTCCAGCAATACTCATATCAGGTTTATTCCACTCTTACAGATTTCACAGAGCCAGATCAACTGACACTTCTGGAAGATACATATTGGGATACTATGACAATTATTCGAGCTCTAAACATAGCGGAGAGTTCAGCTTCCTTTTGAACGATGGCTGGTTCAAATCTGAGATCTTGTACATCTAAAAGTCTGGAAGAGTGGTATTACTAATAGTAATCTGATGACTGTATATCAGAGGTATGCAAGTTTTGCTTTTTAATTGAAATTGCAACAAAACGCAGCAAAAAATCTATTTCAGACATATTCAGCATAAGACCACAGATTAAAATTAATTCCTGGATTTTGTAATCACTGGTAGTTAATCAATGACATTAATGTAAGTGGCCACTTTGTTATCACAGCCGCCTCCTGAGTGAAAGGAGGGTGAAAACCTGGACCTGGTGCTGTGACCTGAATACTGAAGTTTTAGGAAGTCACTTAACTGCCACCATAATTTCAAAAGTAACACTTTAAATACCACTATTGTCCTTAGAAGCATTTGGAACGCACCTTTAGGTAGAAGGCTCTTGCTAAAAAGAGAAAGCTAGACAACAACATATAAAAAACATTCTAAATATAGTAAAATTCTTCATTAAAAATGTGTTCACACTTTCACACTGGACTACACACTTGCAGAAGCCCTGCTGGCCAAGCACATCACACAGCTGGGACACCCAGCACATTACAGCAGAACCTCTCAGACCGTGAGGATGTATCTGGAATCTGATTCCATTCTACTCCGTGTGATTATATTCATTAAGAAAACCATGCTAGGTCTGAGAACTTAGGAAACCGCTTTGGCTTTCTCTCACAGAAAAGCATGCATGCACATGCATATGGACGAACGGACAGACAGACAAACAGACAGACACACACACACACACACACACACACACACACACACACACACACAATGGTGCACCAACTAAACTTTGTCCCAACATGCTCTTTTCTTCTTTGTGCTCCGGGACTTCTGGTGTTTGCCTAAGTGCACGGAGATAACAAAAACATGAAGGGGAACCTTTTTTTGAAAAAGGTGAGAAAAAGTAACAAAACGCACACACACACACACACACACACACACACACACACACACACACACACACACACACACACACACACACAAGTAAGAGTAGGTCTATGGGTCTATGGCTAAAATCTTCAGTGTTAATTCAACACTGTACTATCATGATTTTATAGTCATGTTACAGTGGGAATACAATCAGCTCTGCAGTAGAGGTCTTGTGATCTTGTCTTTACAAGAAGACAAACACCAGTAATCACTGTAGCAGCGTGACGTTATCCAATCATTCACAGGAAAGCACAAAGGTTAGAATGTCGAAAATGGTCCCTGAATCATTCAGAATGGGGCCCTTGTTTTAACAAGTTGCAATCAGCTACGGTACGAAATTGTGTGTTTCAGAGAGAGAGACACACTTGAAGAGAGAAAATGTGTTCAATAACAAATGACACAAATGCAAATTATAGAGAGATTCCTATCGGATCTCCTAGACTATACCCTGTTCCTATGTAATTTGGGAGTGTGTGTGTTCACAGACATTCCTAGTGTCTTTATTTATAACTCTCGTAGTCTAATCCTGGTCTGTGAGGATCTGAGAGACAGATAAACATTCTCGGGAATGGTAGGTCAGAGAAAGCCAATCCAAATCCCGCCGAAGAAACTATTCAGACTTGCGCAGACTTGTTTGCTGCAGACATCTCAGGGGGGATCAGGTCTTGGTTCCAGGTGTCACAATTTCCACAATGCAGTGTGGAAACACCTTGTGCTCCATTTGAGAACTTACATGGCAGCTTCTGTCCCCCACAGAACAAGAACTCATCAATGCCGAATGGAAACATTACTGCAGCTATATCGTCATTGCCACCAATCCCACAATAAAGCAAACATAACTCATTCAGGGTTAAACCATAATTATGGGACAAATCTCTCACCAGGTTTTAATGTAATTAATTTTTAAACCTCAAATGGTGCTTAATGACAGTTTAGAGACAAATGTATTATGCACACCTTGAGCGAGAGAGAGAGAGAGAGAGAGAGAGAGAGAGAGAGAGAGAGAGAAGAAAAAGAGAAGAGAAAGCGAGAGAGCAAAGAAAGAGAAAGGACATATTTGCTTGCCACATGAGGGATACACACACACACACACACACACACACACACACACACACGACTGCCCTACATGTAAACATCTCTACATGTTGATTTAACTGGGTATTGTTTTTCCTCTTATGATTCATTTCCTTTGTTTTCACCTCCTCACTGTTGTCATCGCAACTCTCTCAAATTCGTTCATGCTAATTACAGTTCTTTCCATTACAGAAATTAATTACAGTTCTTTCCATGTTAACAGATACATAATTTCCTTAATATCCTAAAGGTGTAAGTTCCTTTGTCAATACTCTAAATACATAAAGCATACTGAATGCAACTGAAGTGAGAGAGAGAGAGAGACACACACACACAGGAAGAGAGAGAGAGTATAAACAAATATGCAAATCACAGTTTGTATAGTTTAAACTGGAGCACTTGCGTGTGGTGAACCCATTATGAAGAATGGTTGAATCCGTCATCTGAACACAGTTCCTCCTCACCTGTATGTCTTCTCATCCTCTCTTGCATATCATCATTTTCCTCCAGACGGTAAAAAGCCAGCCAGCCACACCTGGGTCATATTACAAATACCATATTCATTTCCCTACATAATAGCTGCTAATAAGACCCACAGGCACAGCAAAACACTAGAACCAGGCACCGAATTTTACACTGAGTTAAACAATAACTCATTACTTTTTGCACCAACAGAACCATTCCACATAAAGGGCGGAGTCTGCCTGGTTGGTCCTGGGCTCGATTCAGCCAAACGACATCACTTCCAAGAGGCAGTGATGTCATGAGGTGAACGCGCAGTGTGCGCAGGACGTGTCACAGCACGTGTGGATGCTGACGGCGCTGCTAGTGTGTGCAGTCCTCGCGCGTGAAACGACCACTGTCCCGGCATGGAGGGAACCAGGGGCGTGGGAATGGCGTTTGTCCCACATTTGAACTTTTGTTCACTGCTGACAGGTAACAAGCTAACGCGGAGATGACATGCCGTCATGATTCACACAATACGAGACAGAGATTCAATTATGTTCTTACTGACACATGGAATGTAAATGGCTTTATTGCTATTTGAGCGTTCTTCCTCACAGGCATGCAGAGTTATTTAAAGCAAAACTCAGTTCCATGCTCGAACAAGTGTGTAGGACTCGGAGCTGAGCAGGTAGGAGAATGAAGCTCTGACACTGGTTTCCTGACTGCACATGCCCTCTCTCCGTGAGAACATGCTTGGTGACGCCTGGTGAGGCACAGACACCCCCCCCCCCACACACACACACACACACACACACTCATGTAATGCATGCTATTCAAATTCAAATAAACTCAGGCTCTCAAACACCAATAACAGTGGACAAGAGGTTTTCCACAGCCCTGTTTAGTGACTAGGAATGACTGGAGTCTCCACGAAGATCTAAGACACAAGGACTGGAATGCAGATAACTCTTTGTGGGTGTTCACACACACACACACACACACACACACACAAAACACACTAAAACACACACACATAGAAGATCTCAGTGCATATCTTTTGAAAAAACTTCCAATGTCAGCAGGGGAAACAAATGAGTTCAACACAAATACACACACACAGCCACACGCACACAAACACACACCTTTGTGAGGTGACAAGTACGCAGAGTTACTGCAGGTCAATCAGGTAGTGAAGTGCTATAACGTAAACACTCTGGGTTCTCCTGGAGTCAGGCCAGGTCTTTGTTCACAGAGCCATGGCCATTTCCTACAGGGAGAAATGACACTCCACAGGATACACAGTAATACGGTGTAGAACAGGATACTGGACACAAGGGTGTGCACGCATGCAAGAGTGTGTTATGGTCATAAAGGACATGCTCGCAGTTATGGTCAGAAAGGCCACAGCTAGAGATAAGCATTCAAAAACATGAGCTTTGTGGAGCTGCGTTGTAGAGCACACTATGGACTCGCGTTCAGAGGTATGTTAGTACAAAACATAGCAAACTGCATAGTGACAGCAATACCACACAATCAATAACCAATGCACTCACACAGAGACGTGCTGCGTTGGAGTCTGTGCTGCTGTACACCGGCACTCTGTGCGCGCCACATACCGACCCTTATTCACATCAAAAACACGCCAACATGGTTGAAGACAGTAAACATCATGGGCTGACAAACGTACGCCATACTCAGCACAATCCCGGGGTCTAAATTGCGGCGGCTCAGGCGTCAGAAAACTGACTCCGATTTTCGCGGCGGCCCGAATCTCCGAAGTAAACAGCCTCGAGTTTTAGAGCGTGTTCCAGAACACGGCAGCTCCGGTTATAGAAGCTCAGTAGCCAAGAGCTGACTTCTGAAGCGCCTGGAGTCTTTGTGCAGTGAAAGGCGAGAAAAGTCACTCCGCGATGGCACGCACAGTCCCTGCCCTCAGAGATGGGACACACCACACCTCTCTTAATCTCAGTTAAGAGGCATTTCTTTTATTGCTGCACTGATTAATGGCGCTGCAGTGTTCCTTTGCGGCCATGCACACGTGTTTATGAAATTGGGTGTGGTACATGCAAGGCCTGTGTGACTCCTGCATGAGGTAATTTAAGAGAGATCTGAAGGTGTGGTCCATCTTAAAACGCCTGGCAGGGTTACATCAACTTTTCCTCACCAAACATGAAGAAGGGTCTGCAAGCCATCAGGAGTCGGCGCTGACTAACGGACTTTTCCCAAAAGATAACGCGCACAGATCGATCGGAGTGGTGATCTGTGGACAGCTGATCAATTACGGGCAGCGCTTCATCTGATCTGGGTGAAAGGTCACGAGCTCTGGGTAAAAGCATCGTGGCTGCTCGTTTCAGCTGCAGAACAACAGAAGGCCACAGACAGAGACGGAGACACAGACAAGCACAGACACATAGCTAGAACTGTTCTTGGCAAAGGAGAAATTCCTTATAGTCTCTCAAGGTTTGCATTCTCACTTGGAAAGGTCATCAGTCAGCGTCACCAGGGCAACACAGGCAGGGAGTGGGAGCAGGGTGGGAGGAGACTGCACCTCTGGGGCTTTTGACTAAAGAAGTTCAAATTGACTGCTTGATAGTTACTGAAACACTGAGCCTGAAAGGGCTCCTTAAATTGGTGAGGGAGGCAGTGAGGAGGGAGGGCGAGTGTTGTTCTAGCTACAGCTTACAAGACTCTCGATCTCCCCTGACAAATGTTTTCAGGTGTTGAGATTTACAGAGAAAGATGGAAGAAGATAGAGCGGTCAGGAAAGCATGAGAAACAGATACAGAGTAGAATATGTTGTAATCCTTTCCTACACTTCTTCCAGCACAGACCACACACACACACACACACAGGGCAGTGCCAGCTTACAGTCTAGTCTGTGTGTGTGTCTACCCTGAAGCAAATTGGAATTTCAAGGTATCTCAGGGGGGTCAAAGGTCATGATGAGTCAGGCTTGAAAGGTGACACCCACAGAGGTTAAACCTGAATGGCACCAAGAAAAAATAAACCTGAATAACAACAAGGCATTGTGGGAAATCTGGGTGTTTAAACAAACAGAAACCAACATACCCAACAAGTCTCTCATATTTTTCACACTTAAGTTAAAACAGCATGGCTGTCTGGCATGTTACAAGGTAATGGTGCTAACTGACTGTGGTTTCTGCTCATATGAGCTACCCTAACCTGTGTTCACAGTGTATGGTGTTGTCTAAGCATAGCTGGTTGCATAGCTACAGTCGCCCCTAACTACAGCTCAATCAGACTGCTGATTTGTCCATGGTTAAGGATCACACAGCACTAAAACCGTGTGCTGGGTGACTTTGTTTCCTGTTCCAACATTTTGCATGTACGAATCTCCCCACTATGAGCTGCCAATACCAGCCACAGACCGCTGGTCAGTACTGAAACAGCAAACTAGGAGTGTGATGTAGACTTCTGTGTTCATATGGATGGTGTGTCTCCTAGTGTACAGGTGTGTGCTTCCTTTGTTTTTAGTACCTGGTATAATGTGTGAGTTGGCATGGCAACTGTTGCTGGTTTACCTGTGTTTAGGCAGCAGTATGAGGACAGATGCTATTACCTGTGCTATGTGTAGGCAGTGCTACAGTGACAGGTGTTGTTACCTGTGCTTGGTGTAGGCGGTGCCATAGGGACAGGTGTTGTTACCTGCGGTGATTGGAAGCAGAGGTAAAGGCACAGGTGTTCCAGGTGTGAGCAGGTCTTTATACGCCTCTTTGCTGGAGCGGTGGCTTTTCCTGCGCCGGCCCTTTAACCAGTTGAAGGCTCGGCTGATGGAGCTCCGCCTCCTCCTCTTGCCCTTGTGGGTGTGGTGCTCCTGGAAGAACACCTCCAGCACATCCTGGGGAACCAGGTCCCCGACAGAGTCACGCCCACTTGACATCAGGCCCCCCTGTGAGAGGAAAAGCAACAACACTGACTCATCCTGAATCGCAGCTTTGTTTATATTTACATAAAGCTATTTCCGAATCACGTGTTAGGCTGTGTGCATGGGAACGTGTTAGACTGTGTGCTCGCGTGTCATGTAAAAATCTTATCTTCATGTTCCCTACTCATGTTCCCTAAAATGTAACATTTTAACTCAATTGCAGAATTTAAATAAAGCCTTCTGCCTGTGTGGGTGTTGGTGGCATAACTATAGCTGAGCAAGTCATGTGGAAACGACTTCTGAGTCTTATGCATGGTTCTTCCTGTTTTACCACACTCTTCGTTTTTATGTAGGAAGCCCATTCCAGAGTGCTAGGCAGGCTCTGATTGGCTCTTTGGGCTCTGCTGTACTGTTTGGATGCGCCTTACAGTGCAGAGGAGAGTGCTACGGGTCAAGAGAACTTGATCAGTGTGCACCAGGCAGCTGGGGCCTCTCCCTTCATTCCTGAGCATACAGTCATAAATCATGCTCGTGCGCCACCCTTGTGCACATTCTAACTCGGATTAAACAGACATAAGCACACCCTGACAAACACATCTACACAAGCACCACGCGTTTCGTGGCCAAAGGTCCATTTATGCTGCATAAAAACAACCTGACATGTTCTCCGTCGTGCCGAGAGTCGGACATCTTTTTCCCCATCCTTCCCTACAGTCACTGCCCACCCATCCCCCCACAAAAAGGATGGATGAAGCACAAGGAGAGGAAGAGGAGAGTATCTCTGAGAGAAAGGAGCGAGGGGAGAAAACTTCTCTCTGAACGTTAGTGTACATAGGCTGGAGATAGAGCGAGAACCTGGGTGTCAGGGCATTGTTTACGAAAAAGGTGTGTAAGATACCAGGCTCAAGCAGGATTAAAGGCTCTCTGTACACTGTTACATAACAGAAAAGTAAAGGTTAACCATACACTTTTTGTTGCGGTATGTGAGCTCACTTATTGGCCCCTGGAGTTCACTGACAGTCTGCAGTAAACATACACAAATGAGTGTAGGGTACAGTGAGAGGGTATTGTTTTTGTGTATAATAATATATATCTTACATATACAAAAAATCTTTGGTATATGAGTATATGAGTTTATGCAGTAATTCCCAAAACACAAGAACAAATGAAGCCTATTGTAAAGAACACTGTCCCCCGACAGGAGGACAGAGATATGGCCTGAAGAGTCATCTGGATACATTGATTTTTTTTTTACATCTGGATGTGTTTTTCTTCTGGGTAAGCAAGAGGAAGCTTCCAACCTACACTTGTGGCTCTCAGTTTGTCCTGGAACTAAACAACGGTGCACTTTCCCACCAGACACCGAACAGAACTGCAGCTGTTCTGGAGGCAGTCTGGCCCACTTGGTCTTGGGCCCTCAGTGTTTGTTTTCCTGCCTCCCAAATGCCTCCTTCTTATACTGACTCGGCCAAAGAGGGAACAGTAGGCCTTTTTGGGGCTTTGGTTTGTTTATTACTTATTATTTATGTTATTTAACTATAATAAGGCAGCAATGAATAAAAAGAACCCCACTAAATAGAGTAAGGTTTGTTACTGGTAAGCTTTTGTTGAACTAGAGGAAGCTGTTGATATACAACAGGATGTCCTGGCAACTAGACGTTTGGCTTGTGCTCTGCACTTAACAGTGTCACTCCAACCAATCAGAGCACATGTATCTGACTCACTCGGTTACCATGGAAACCTACAAAGCAAACAGCAAGTTATATGGTTCAGATCAGACTGCACCCTCTCCTCTTCCATGTTTCTAACACATTATCTGTAGTTTGTAGTTTGAGACAAAAACATTTACTTATCCTGCTTCCTATGTAATTATTTTACTTTAATTACTTTAAAAGTTACATGTCACTCCTATTCTGCCACTGTCTGAAGCATGTTATCAATACATTTATTTAACGTTTATTCTGCTTATCTGAGTGAGATAATTTTTTTTGCACAAGACACCAGCAGTTCCGCAAGGACGTCCGGTTATAAGCCTAGTAGTATTTATAGGCCGAGTGTTACCATGAGTTTTCTGTCAGCAGAAAGTCATAACCTTTGTCTTCCTAGACTGACTCCCTGTTAGCAAGCGTGGCTACCAAGACATCAAGCATAGAGTGGATTTACTGAAAATCCTAATATTGAACTTATTGAAGTTAAACTGAACTCAACAGAAAAAACAGAAACAGAGGAGAGGGAGATGACAGAATGACCGCACGAGCACGTCGTCCGCGCGCTACAAACTGAAGTGCATTGTGGGTACACGATTTCGATAACGGCCACGGCTTTGAGCGTCAGTAGAGAAATGTTGACCCGCTAGATATATTGCTTACGTGTTGGTTATAATGAACACATTTGACGTGTGCTGTTTGAAACAGGGCTACCGGGGCTGGGTAAACACTGATAGCGCTTTAGTTCAACCAATTGCAACATAGGAGAGGAAACCAATCGTTAGCGGAAAATGTACACGTGAACGCGGCCGTATGTGCGGTGTTGAGCTGAGCTATAAACATCAGTCAAGTAAACATCTGTCAAGTACATTGTCAGAAGTTGACGCACGATAGCACTGAAGGGTGTCCTAAATGAAAAGTCTGCCAAGGTTTTGTTTGTTTCCCCTGATTAAGATTCTGATCAACGAGACGGGTTAAAATCTCAAAAATATCAAGTTCTGTCAGGGTGTGTTTAGGATGTAAATGGATGAAGATGGCCGTGCTATATATACACTCACCTGAAGTCAGCTGTGAACGTTTAAACTGTACTGCACCTTTAATAATAATTGCAGTATGTAAAGACTACTTTTAAAATTACTGGTGTGGACGCACAAATAACACACTAGAATGCCCACCCAAATTAACACACACATGCTCATTGCCTCCACACAATAAGCTGCTACAAAGTCTCCACCACGGCTCACAGCCTAACACATTGGATTCATGGAATAAGTAACCAAGTCTTCAGCAGTATTTGAAGCCCAAGTACCCAATGGAGATGTGCTTCAGTCGTTTTCAGCAACAAACTTACCTTTCCTTTTACTCAGCATGGTTAAGGAAAGAACAGAGACACTTAATTATTCACTTGGCCTACAACTTTAAGAGCCGAAACACTGCCCAGTGTATCACTAATATGTGCTTTGATCTTAATCTTCATCTTTATTGAAAGTGATACCTATAATTATTTGATGTTCATTTGTGATTTCCATGGCATTCCTCATTCCAATTTTACAGTGATAGGAAAATAAGCTCTCTGACATTTTAGTACACTGATACCCCAGGTTTCCAGAGCACACTACATTCCATAGCCTAGTCTTTTCTATAACCGCACTGTGTCACAAAATGTTTAAATCTTCCCTTCAGCCAGAGTTCCATGTTTCTGATTCTCCAAAACAATCATTTTCATTTATCTAACCAACTCCCAAACAAACTTGCACTATGTCCTACGTGTCTGATAAAATCACAGAGTTACTTACTGCACAAAATTTTACTCAGTAATGCTATAGGCTAACATGTTGTACAATGATCATAACAATAGTGGACCCAGCACAAAGCCCTGAGGCACACTGTGTGATTTTGAATGCAGGTAATAACTAAAGAATGCAAAGAGGAAAAAGGGTTTTGGTTTTGTTTTTTAGTTTTTTTTTTTGTTTTTTTTTTGGTAAACCATATCAATCTCCTTTTAGATAGCCAAGTACACACACCTCCTGTCAGCTTGACAGATGCATGGAATTGTTTTGGATCATCTCCACCTATAATTTTGGCACTTAAGTGGAATTAAGAGCAATTTTGTGTATATAATTTTTACTGACCAGAAACCATGAAATTCTCATTCCACACAGCAGGCCTGGATGCACTAGGAATTTGCGGACTGACTTTAAACTGCAAATTTAACCAACACATAGGAGTGGCCAATATTTCTCTCAGCACTTTTACACAAAAGCAACAGAAAAAAACTGCACTCAATTACTGAGTTATTCATCAACACATGAGCCCTAGGTGCGCACACACACATACATACATACACACATGCCATTTTTGTCTATTTCCTACAAAGACAAGTACCTACATTTTTTTTTCAAACTTTGGTACATAGACAAACAAGTCTTTTCACACCAAATGTGACTTGATATGTTTCATTCCATCATCATCGTTAAACATCAGAGGCTGTGAAGAGCATTTATGACGCAAGAGCGCAGAGTGGTCAAAAACATGTCCTGGATATCCGTGTGAATAAAAAAGCCCCCTGAGAGGAAAGGTGTTTCCTTTTAGCATCTTTGAGAATTATGAAATGCGATCACTATTTTCTACAAGAAGTATATTCATTACACACAGAAAAGAAACGGGACACAAATGGTGTGTCGGCCTTGTTGACGGTATACCAAAGGCTCATCACGTTCAACTGAAAAAACCCAATCTGTTACAGCCATTCTCTAGAAACACAGATGAAATCCTTACTGGCTATAAAATCCAGAGTGATGGTGGTAATGTGATCTATATCTGCACAAGTTACTGTTTACCAGCTATCCAATACCAATGGGGGTGCATAGGTTACAGAGCAATGCAAGAGCTTGCCCTCCAGAAGCTACATTCCAGAGACATAATAATAATAATAATAATCATCTTCATAATCATCATCATCATAATTCCTCTCATTTATTATTCCTCTTCCTCTTCATATATGTCTGCCTGTATTCGCTTAGTATTCCTTGACTCACATATGAGCTTAAGTGACATCCCATTCCTAATCCATAGGGTTCAATATGACATTGATCCACCTTTTGCAGCTGTAACAACTTCAACTCTTCTGGGAAGGCTGTCCACAAAGGTTAAGAGTGTGTTTATGGAGTGTGATGTAGGACGAGAAGGCCTGGTTCTCAGTCTCTGCTCTAATTCATCCCAACTGTGTTCTATCGGGTTGAGGTCAGTCAAGTTCATCCAAACCAGATTATGCCATTCATGTCTTTATGGACCTTGCTTTGTGCACTGGTGCACAGTCATGTTGGAAGAAGAAGGAGCCAGCTCCAAACTGTCCACAAAGTTAGGAGCATGGAATTGTCTAAAATGTCTTGGTATGCTGAAGCATTGAGAGTTTCTTTCACTGGCACTAAGGGGAAATGCCCAACTCCTGAAAAACAACCCAACACCATAATCCCCCCTCCACCAAACTTTACACTTGGCACGATGCAGTCAGACAAGCACGATTCTCCTAGCAAAATAAATAAAAATAAATGTGCCGTATTTTGTCAATTGTGATTTTTACACCACAATCGAAATTTGTCCTCCGCTTTTAACCCATCTGTGCAGTTAGAACACACACACACTAGTGATTACTAAGGGGCTGTGGTAAAACGTGCCCAGAGCGGTGGGGAGCCCTAGCCCGGTGCCCGGGGAGCAGTTGGGGTTAGGTGTCTTGCTCAAGGGCACCTCAGTCATGGCCTCAGCAGGTCCGGCGCCAGAACATATACAGTGAGGGGGCGTCAGAAAATTTCAGGGTGGCGAACGTAAGTTGTTGAGCGGGGGGGGGGGGGGGTGGCGTGTAACAATTGATGAGCGGCCGAGGGGGTGCCATGTTGCGATTGCTGTAAAATAAATGGGTCTTATTATTTACATTGAGGGGGCGGGACACCTCGCCTGAGGGGGCAACGCCCCCATTCGCCCCCCCCATGGTGCCGGCCCTGGGCCTCAGGTCTGGGAATCGAACCCACGACCCTCCGGTCACAAGACCAGTTCCCTACCACCAGGCCATGACTGCCCCTAAATCACCAAACCCAGACTCATCCATCAGATTGCTAGAAGGAGAAGCACGATTTGTCACTCCAGAGAACACGTCTCCACTGCTCTAGAGTCCAATGGCGGTGTGCTTTACACCACTGCATCTGACGCTTTGAATTGCACTTGGTGATGTATAGCTTGGATGCAGCAGCTCGACCATGGAAACCCATTGCATGAAGCTCTCTGTGCACTGTTCTTAAGTTAATCTGAAGGCCACATGAAGTTTGAATTTCTGTAGTGATTGACTCTGCAGAAAGTTGGTGACCGCTTCGCACTATGTGCTTCAGCATCCGCTGACCTTGCTCAGTCAGTTTACGTGGCCTACCACTTCATGGCTTAGTTGCTGTCATTCCCAAACACTTCCATTTTCTTATAACACAGCTATATAATACAAACAGTTGACTGTGGAACATTTAGGAGTGAGGAAATTTCACAACTGGATTTGTTGCACAGGTGGCATCCTATCACAGTTCCACGCTGGAATTCATTCAGTTCCTGAGAGCGATTTCTTTCACAAATGTTTGTAAAAAACAGTCTGCATGCCTAGGTGCTTAATTTTATAGACCTGTGGTCATGGAAGTGATAGGAACATGTGATTCTGATCATTTGGATGGGTGAGCAAATACTTTTGGCAATATAGTGTACATATATATACACAGACACACACACACATTATTAATGTAACCATAAAATGAAATCACAAAATAAAAATAAAGCTACAATTATGTCTCACCTCCTCGTTTGGCGCACTGTATTCAGACTGAATCATCTGTACTGAATCATAACAGCTGTATTATTGCGAAACGTGTTCACCGAGACTGATAACATAAGGTCGGTTCAGCCACCACCTAATTCACCAAGCAGGCCCAATCTGAAGCCTGGAGTCACTGTTTTCTTCTTAACTGTAATTGACATTATTAAATCTGTTTAGATGCATAGTCTGTGGGCCTGGGAAACCCTCACATACCTCATAAAACACTACACATGTACTAATTCTGTGTGGCAGCATTTCCTTCTGGGAAAACTTGATTTTGATGGGGAAGTCAGGCAAGGTAACCACACTGAAAGTCTTACTGCAGCCCTCAGCTATTTGAAAAATGCAAAAACAAACAAAAAAATCTGTTTAATCTGTTACCCAAGAGGCACTTCACCTGTCCTGGTCTATATTAAGAGTGCCGATTAGCTTATCCTGCATACCTGGACCGGCCGGCAGCCGAACCCTAAGACTGTCTGTGCCCAATGGTCAATATCGTCCAATGATCAGTAACCTCTGATCGATCCCCTGTCCATCCCAAGCAGGAGTTCGACTCACAAGAATCAGGACAGGACAGGAAGAATTCAACTCATCAGGACTTTGATGTTTCAGAAACAGACATACAGGTACCAACTCGGCTCACTTTAAACCTGCCATTAAATGAATATAAAAGTAACGACACCTAGGGTGTCTTTGACCCAGTCATGAAGGTACAATAATAGTATTATTACTACTATTACTTATACTACTAAGCAGTAATAACTAACAATTATCATTAAGAGGCAAACATATGCCATTGTTTTACATGTGGTTTAAAATTTTAAAACATCTTGTGGAAGGTACAGCACAAGAACACCAGTCACAGTGAGGGTCTGGCCCAGCCAGAGTTCTGCTGGACTCTCTGGTGTCTAGACAAGTCTGTGATCTGCTCCTCTGAGTTGGTGGGCAAACAGTGTCAGCAGCTTTCGCCTGTATGCCAACTCTGCAGCTGGGGCCCAACAGTCTCAAAGAACCAGCGTCCTTCCACGTTCTCACCGAGCTGCTCGCCTCTCTGCAAACCTGTTACAGGTTCCCAGATGCAGAGCTGCCTGCATTTGTCCCTGAGCATTTGGTTGAGTATATTCATCGGTCTGGAGCACACATACTTTCAGATGGCTAAAAGCCCACTGAGAACTGTGCAGACCAAGAACAGCTTGCACAAGGTGCACAATACCACACACACACCTACTCTGCTCCGGGGGTGACTCCTAGTTCTACCCACACCCGCAAGTTGTGCAACACACCTGGAATCTCCTCGGAAACAAGTCCATGCATGGTAGACAGGCGGGTACAGAGACACACCCTTTCACAACAATACATTCTCAATCCCTCTTTTTCTTCCTCTGTCCATAACATGCAATCACACACACACACACACACACTCAAACACACACACACTTATCAACTGTTTTAACCTTGAGCAACACACTGTGCAAAAGTTTTGCAATCTCTCACTTGCCATTTGTAGCAGTCTTCTATTCTTCTATGTTCTCAGTCCAATTGGAACCCACTAACACACATATACGTAATCATGCGCACGCGTACGCGCACACACACGCGCACACACACACACACCTCCCTCCTGTGTGTAGTATAACATGACATTGCTGGCTTATTGAAATGATTAAACTTTTTTTCCTATAAAACTTTTTTGCGGTTGCTATAGCTACCACTAAACATGAGTAAACAAACAATTCACTTGTATTTAAGTCAGGTTTGCAAATATGAGATGCTTTAGATGTGTACATGAAACTGAAACATTGAAGTGAACCATTACTTGCGTTGAACGCGTTCTGTTATGGCGTTCTCCCTGATTTGTCCAGTAGAAGGTTAAAGTCTGGAGCTGATAGCGACTGTAGACTAAAGAGGGGTGGGTGGGTTCTGGGTGGGTTCTCCCCCTTGTCGGACCATCGCAACCTGTCTACCTGTTGCGGTTAATATACAATTCCGTAAATCGGTGAGACATGCTAAGCAAACACCCCCACTCTCTGTGAAACAGATTAATTCACATTCACATAAAAAACAATGGACCTTCTGATCCACAGACCGCTACACATGGACGTTTAATCAACATCACGAGAGAAAAGTGTCCCCCTCCGCAAATACTTTCGGCAAAGAAAAAACGACACCCGTGGCACCATCTGCTGCGAAATAACTCCAGCTTACAGGAAGACAAATATTCCCTACGGATTA
Organism: Brachyhypopomus gauderio; assembly: GCF_052324685.1. NCBI lineage: Eukaryota > Metazoa > Chordata > Actinopteri > Gymnotiformes > Hypopomidae > Brachyhypopomus > Brachyhypopomus gauderio. Next base: position 13,464,354 of record NC_135225.1, on the reverse strand, counting down.
GTTCTCTAATAATGATATAAGAATGTCGAGAACTATTTGGATCTGCGAAAATTTTAAGTGAAGTTAGAATTGAATATAACTTTCAATTTAACCAGAACTGCTTCCCAAAGTAAGGAAAACAAGCACGAAAAATATAAAGTGCCCAAATCAGTAAAGAATAAACACTGTAAAATTTTAATTGAAATTTACCGGGAATAATTCCAGCCAAATGAATCACAGTTGATTAATTACCTTTTCCCGAACTTTTGGATCACTTTGTATCCGACTCAGTAAATTCCTTCACGTGTTCAGTCCATTTGATTCCGAGTGCTGCGACGTCTGTGGTCACTCAAGTCTCAGCGCCACATTCAACGGGGAAACTTCAGGTGATGCATGTCCGTAGTGTTGGGAGTTCAGAAAGATCGTCAAGAATTGAGCTATTCGCCACACTGTATTAAATACAGAGTGAGATTTATCTCACATCGTGAGACAGAGACTTCGGGGTTTTGCTCAGAGTCTGACGCTTAGGATACCTGATGTGGTTCCCGACTAACAGGTGAGAACGTAAGGGGAGTTTCCAGTCATTTTAAAGAGATTGGTCACTCACTATCGCCATCTCGTGCCCCAAATTAATTTGACAGAGTGATACCGTTCAGCCTAAATTCGTCCCTGAACTGTCTTAGTTATAAATTGTTTCGTTTCTATAATAGAGTATTGCAGTCCTTCATAAATGGAATTATATAAAGGACAAACTGATCAAAAGGAACGATGGTACGAAAGATTGTAATACGTTTTTGAATCACTAGTGGATCTTATCAGAACGTGAGAAGAAGAGAATCAGTAGGTGACCTTATCTACAACTCTTATCCACTGTACCACTCTTACAATGCAGTCAGAGACTTCATGATAACATTGTAAATACACCTTGATCATATTAGCTCATATTACGCTTCTTGTACTTTCCTAAATATTTTCATACGTTGGAGCAGAAGTTGTGGGTTTTGGTTTGAGTGTACTTGAGCAAGTGCAGCAACTTTTGCTAACTCATAGTGGACATCATAAAGCTAAATATAAACAAGTATTAGCTGGCCCTACCCCCAGTGTGTGTGTGTGTGTGTGTGTGTGTGTGTGTGTGTGTGTGTGTGTGTGTGTGTGTGAGAGGGAGGGACTCACAACCAGACCAGGCTTGTTGAAGTGGATGGAGCTTTTGCTGACCCCCCCAATTCCTGCAATTATTTATAAACACAAACAGTGCAACAGTCTCAAGACAGTGAGTGTTTGCTTGGAGCCACACTGGTAAGAGACAGCTGAGCAGATAGTATTTTATTTGTGTGTGTGCGCAAGGTCACATCATGGTTTTGTGTAAATGCCAGAGAAATGTGTAATTTGTGCATTTTGAAAGGGTCATGCCTCTGCTGAAAGGCAAATGTGACTGGATACATGCTGGATCCTTCAGGACAGCCTTCCATGTCTTCTGAGAGGTCAGAATTACAATTTCAAAAGTTTGAAATTCAAGCGCCATAAAGCCTAAGATGATGTCACAGAAGGGGGAGGAGCAAATGGAGATGGAGATGGACGTGCAGGGCTGTGAGGACGTGGACTCCGACAGCAGGAGTGTAGGACGGCAGCGGTGCGAGAGGTCCTGGGTGGAGGGAGAGGAGTCAGAAAGGAGATGTTCTTCAGGAGGGGTTGTTGATTCAGACAGAAGCCTCACGGGAGAGGAAACACCATGCAGCAGAGACTGTCAGACTGCGGAACCTCCAGAGCAGAGCGAGACACCGGCGGGACGTCCCGCCTGGGACGGTCCCGCACAGCACAGCGGGGCTCTCACTCAGTGGCGCGTGGACGAGGAGGCGGTGCGCTCCTTCAAGGCGTGTATAGAGGAGACGGCCCGCCTGCAGTGGAGGCGGGAGGAGCTGGTGCGGGAGCTGCTGGTGGAGGAGGAGGTCCTGGCACGGGCGGCCGCGGCCCTGCGGACGCTGGTGGTGCAGGCACGTACAGACCTGGCCCGGGCTCTCCTGCGGAAGCAGCGTATGCAGGAGGACGTGGCACGCGTGAAGAAGCAGCTGTTCGCCACCGCCAGGGAGTGCGTCCAGAGTCAGGTGACCCTGGCAGCGCAACAGTACCAGGTGGCCCAGCTCGCCCTGGAGCAGGTTGGCGGCAACACACAGGCATCATGGGAAATCATGGGACTCCTGTCCTGAAGGGTCAGAGTCCAGAGCAGCTCAGTGATTGTCTTGTTCAAACACACCTTTTTTTGGTTTAACGTCCAGCTTCAGTAGGTGTGTTGAAACATGGCGATCAGTTAGCCGCGCTGGCCCCTGCCTCCCCATGCCTGCTACGTTTTTGTGCTCTTTACGTTTTGAGGAAACACTCCCACGCTAGCGCCACTCCCGTCTTCCTCTTCCCCGCCCCTTTTCTGTTCTTGCAACTGCATAAACTTTGCCGTTATGTATATGTTCATACATGTCAGTACATATGAAGCAACTTATTCATTTACACTCGCTATTTCTCTTAAAACGTATGCTCGTCTCTCCATTATTAATATTCATTTGTCCTTGGCTTGGCCAAACATTATTATAATCCTTTAATAAATATTTGATTTTTAAAAATGAACAAACCCCACCCTGGTGCACAGGAGGAGCTGCAGGCGGAGGTTCTGGAGCACCTGCAGGAGCTGGAGTGTATGCGGAAGGAGCACCCTCGCGCGGTGGCCGCACTGGTGGAGCGGGCGCAGGGCTCGGGCCGGCCGCGGGCCATGAGCGACCTCTCGCACTGCCGCTGGGCCGCGGCCGACCTCGCACGACACACCCGCACCAGCATGACCAGCCTGGACAACTGGTGAGAGCAGAGGGGAGGAACCATCAGCACACACACTCCAGTTAGCAACATGAACCTCTTTAGATGTTTCAGCTAAACAGATCATACGGCCTTTACCAAAATAAGAAAGAAAGGAAAATCTGTATGACCGACGGAAAGGCCATTTTTTATATAAACAGGTACGAGCCAAGGCTGATGGCCTTGATGAGCAAGAGGCAGGCGGTTGAGGTCACCCTGCAGAAGACCAGGGAAGTGGGGCAGAACCTGAAGGGCCGTCTCCGTCCACTGATGCTGGAGACCCAGAGGCTGGAGCTGGAGAGAGCGCGTCTGCAGCGGAAGACTGGCCTGATGGATCAGGAGAGGAGAGACAGCCTGGCCTTGCACAGAGTAAGGCCCAGGACACCATGTGTGTGTGACAGTGGGAAGAAGCTTGCTTTCTTAGAAACCTTCTGCAATCTACATCTCGTTGATGACACAATCAGTAACGAGGGACGGTGAAGGATGAATATTCTTTTACCTTGTTCGCCAGGAGACTGTATCAGCTCTAGAGGACAGAATACGGGGCCTGAAAACAGAGCTTCAGGTGCAGATCAGCACCAACCAGCAACTGGCTGAGCTGAATGATTGCCTCACTACCAAGACTGCTTTATACAGGTCTGTACTCCACACTCCCCTCCTTAAACAGGTCTGTACTCCACACTCCCCCTCCTTAAACAGGTCTGTACTCCACACTCCCCCTCCTTAAACAGGTCTGTACTCCACACTCCCCCTCCTTAAACAGGTCTGTACTCCACACTCCCCCTCCTTAAACAGGTCTGTACTCCACACTCCCCTCCTTAAACAGGTCTGTACTCCACACTCCCCCTCCTTAAACAGGTCTGTACTCCACACTCCCCCTCCTTAAACAGGTCTGTACTCCACACTGCCCCTCCTTAAACAGGTCTGTACTCCACACTCCCCTCCTTAAACAGGTCTGTACTCCACACTCCTCCTCCTTAAACAGGTGTATTCTCCACACTCCCCTCCTTAAACAGGTCTATACTCCACACACCCCCTCCTTAAACAGGTCTGTACTCCACACTCCCCTCCTTAAACAGGTCTGTACTCCACACTCCCCCTCCTTAAACAGGTGTATTCTCCACACTCCCCCTCCTTAAACAGGTGTATTCTCTGCACTCCCCTCATTAAACAGGTCTATACTCCACCCCCCCCTCCTTAAACAGGTCTGTACTTCACACTCCCCTCCTTAAACAGGTCTGTACTCCACACTCCTCCTCCTTAAACAGGTGTATTCTCCACACTCCCCTCCTTAAACAGGTCTATACTCCACACACCCCCCTTAAACAGGTCTGTACTCCACACTCCCCTCCTTAAACAGGTCTGTACTCCACACTCCCCCTCCTTAAACAGGTGTATTCTCCACACTCCCCCTCCTTAAACAGGTGTATTCTCCACACACCCCCTCCTTAAATAGGTCTGTACTCCACACTCCCCTCCTTAAACAGGTCTGTACTCCACACTCCTCCTCCTTAAACAGGTGTATTCTCCACACTCCCCTCCTTAAACAGGTCTATACTCCACACACCCCCTCCTTAAACAGGTCTGTACTCCACACTCCCCTCCTTAAACAGGTCTGTACTCCACACTCCCCCTCCTTAAACAGGTCTGTACTCCACACTCCCCTCCTTAAACAGGTCTGTACTCCACACTCCCCTCCTTAAACAGGTCTGTACTCCACACTCCTCCTCCTTAAACAGGTGTATTCTCCACACTCCCCTCCTTAAACAGGTCTATACTCCACACACCCCCTCCTTAAACAGGTCTGTACTCCACACTCCCCTCCTTAAACAGGTCTGTACTCCACACTCCCCCTCCTTAAACAGGTGTATTCTCCACACTCCCCCTCCTTAAACAGGTGTATTCTCTGCACTCCCCTCATTAAACAGGTCTATACTCCACCCCCCCCCTTAAACAGGTCTGTACTCCACACTCCCCTCCTTAAACAGATCTGTACTCCACACTCCTCCTCCTTAAACAGGTGTATTCTCCACACTCCCCTCCTTAAACAGGTCTATACTCCACACACCCCCCCTTAAACAGGTCTGTACTCCACACTCCCCTCCTTAAACAGGTCTGTACTCCACACTCCCCTCCTTAAACAGGTCTGTACTCCACACTCCCCCTCCTTAAACAGGTGTATTCTCCACACTCCCCCTCCTTAAACAGGTGTATTCTCCACACACCCCCTCCTTAAATAGGTCTGTACTCCACACTCCCCTCCTTAAACAGGTCTGTACTCCACACTCCCCTCCTTAAACAGGTCTGTACTCCACACTCCCCCTCCTTAAACAGGTGTATTCTCCACACTCCCCCTCCTTAAACAGGTGTATTCTCCACACACCCCCTCCTTAAATAGGTCTGTACTCCACACTCCCCTCCTTAAACAGGTCTGTACTCCACACCCCCCCCCTCCTTAAACAGGTCTATACTCCACACTCCCCTCCTTAAACAGGTCTATACTCCACACACCCCCCTTAAACAGGTCTGTACTCCACACTCCCCTCCTTAAACAGGTCTGTACTCCACACTCCCCCTCCTTAAACAGGTGTATTCTCCACACATCCCCTCCTTAAACAGGTCTGTACTCCACACCCCCCCCTCCTTAAACAGGTCTATACTCCACACACCCCTTCCTTAAACATGTTTGTACTCCCCCCCCCCCCCCCCCCCCCCCCAAACAGGTGTATTCTCCACACTCTCCCTCCTTAAACAGGTCTGTACTCCACCCCCCCTCCTTAAACAGGTGTATTCTCCATACTCCCCTCCTTAAAGAGGTCTGTACTCCACACCCCCCTCCTTAAACAGGTGTATTCTCCAGACTTCCCCTCCTTAAACATGTGTATTCTCCACACTCCCCTCCTTAAACAGGTCTGCACTCCACTCCCCCTCCTTATACAGGTCTGTACTCCACACTCCCCGCTCCAAACCCAGGCCAAAACTCCACTGTACTGAGGAGTGTGGGAATCTCCTCTGCAGATGATGAGATCTTTGAAACTGAAAGCATGTTCACACAGGCTGCTGGAGAAAAAAAATGAAGCATGCACACACCATATATCCTTGGGCTGTTTATCACCTCGTCTATGTGGTTCTGGGCATACAGACAACATACTCCACGTATTACACACAATGAGAATGTTGGAAAATTGTAGTTGTTTCTGAGGTGTGGTTGCATGTGTGTTTACAGGAGGTGTTTAGGGTACACTGGGGATTAGATTCATCAAATGAAGAGATGGAAAATGCCCGATCTGCAGTGTCAGTTTGGGAAAAGCCACAGATACTCAGTGTTTCCTAATGTCAAGGAGGCGGAGTTTCTCATTGGCCAATAAACCACAGCCCTTGAACGAGCACTGTCCTAGTCATCATTCATTATGTGTGTAACATTCTTTGTTGTTTTTTATTTGTTTTTTTCTATATCAAATTACATATGTTCTGTTTTTTTGTAGTTGAGTTTGGGGAACAAAGAATACTCCATCACTCCCCCTAGATCCCCCTTCCCCCAGTTTGTTCCAGTGTGTATATCCAGATGTATATTACACTAATGAGGCATGACATCCAGATGTACACTCACCAGTCACTTTATTAGGTACACCTGTCCAACTGCTCATTAGCGCAAATGTCAAATTAGCCAATCACATGGCAGCAACTCAGGGCATGTAGACATGGCCAAGATGATCTGCTGCAGTTCAAATCGAGCATCAGAATGGGGGAGAAAGGTGATTTAAGTGACTTTGAACGTGGCATGGTTGTTGGTGCCAGATGGGCTGGTCTGAGTATTTCAGAAACTGCTGATCTACTGGGATTTTCACGCACAGCCATCTCTAGGGTTTACAGAGAATGGTCCGACAAAGAGAAGATATCCAGAGAGCAGCAGTTCTGTGGGCGCAAATGCCTTGTTGATGCCCGAGGTCAGAGCAAAATGGGCAGACTGGTTCAAGCTGATAGAACGTTGTTAAAACCGAGGCATGCAGAAGAGCATCTCTGAACGCACAACATGTAGAACCTTGATGCAGATGGGCTACAGCAGCAGAAGACCACACCGGGTGCCACTCCTGTCCACTAAGAACAGGAAACTGAGGCTACAATTCAGTCTCACCAAAATTGAACAATAGAAGATTGGAAAACGTTGCCTGGTCTGATGAATCTTGATTTCTGCTGATGGACCAGACTGTTCTCCAGTTCTCGGGCCATGGGTTAGTCCAGGTGGCGTGGCGGTGGCGTGGCGGTAGCAAGGCTAGTATTCAAATACAACAGGGTAGACTAAAGGATGGCTTTCAGTATAACGCTTTTAATGAAGAACAACTGGTGGGCTAGTAGTAGCTAACGGCTAGTCTGGCTCTTCGTCTTCACTCTCTCGCTCACACTCCGTCAGTCTTCTTCTCTCCCTCTAACTCCTCGCACCAACACCAACAGCCCCCTAAAGGCTACAAGGTACTCTACACACTTATAAACATCTAGAACCCTGAACAGGTTACATCATGCCATTATTATTTATTGCTCTTACAACACTATTGAGGCATGACCTCTAGATGGGCAAATGCTTTGTTATGAGTACTCAACACAGGAAAGAAAAACACATGGAGAAGGTGCAAGTTGATAGCAAAAGACTTGAGAAACATAAAGTGTAAAAACCCCATTAGACTCTGGTACCACCATGTTTCAGAGACGTTCAGGAGTGTCCAGAACTTCAGATTGAGTGCTCAGAGATACGGTTAAGGCAACAAACCACCACAGTGTAAGACGAGCTTCATGACTGGGCCAGAAACACCTGAAGATTATATACAGATTTCCCAAAGGGTTTATGGACAGATTAAATGACTCCAGATGGGCCAGATGGGCTTGTCTGTTGCTAGTACTGGAAAAGTACTACTGTTGGCTGCTAATGTTAACAATGAGCTATTTGGACCTTTTTGGGCTGAAGATAGTTCACCGAGGATAGTTTCCAATACCTACTGCCAGCTTCTAGAATCCTTCTAGATCCTTTCTTCAAGCAGTTATAGAGGACATCAGTAGCATTCCTGAAGGCCAAGATCTTTATGCAGGACAGTCCTGCATCGCATACATCATTATACAAGTGCCAGCCAGCAAAGGTGTCAGATGAAAAAAATTATACATTAATTGTTTTTAATTTTATTTAAATTAATAAATGTTGAGAGGAATCTTAGAATGTAACATTATTATAGAAACATTCTACATCTGTGGAAAGTACACTGACCTGCCAGTTTGTATAAAAACTTCCCTATAAACAGGACCAGTGGCCTATGAGCAGCCTATGAACTGGACCAGTGATCTATGAACAGGACCAGTGGCTGTGTCCTGCAGCAGTCCTTGCCTCCCTCCCTGCTAGTGTTGAATATTCAGGGTAACAGACACTTCACTCCTGCACACTGAACTTGGGTTTGGCTTTCACACACATGTGGTTTAAATGAAAAACGGGCTCCTGGTTCACAGCTACGTCTGGTGAGTTTAGCAGTGAAAAACATGGACGTAAGTGTTTGCATAATCATACACACCCCTACACTAATATTTGTTGAAGCACATTTTGCTTTTAGTGCAGTAGCCTTGTGTAGATCCATTACATTGCCAGGGTTTCTCCTGTGCATAGCCCTTCTTCAGGTCACCCCACAGAGCTTCAGGTGGATTCAGGTTTAAGTTCAAACTGGGCCATTCGGAAGCGTTAATCTCTCATTCAAAAGACACCAATGTCTGTCCAGCAAGTGTCAGTTAATATCTAGTACAAAGACTTCTAAATACTGATCTACAGATACCAGGATCAGCATTATTCAGTACATCAATTTGTACAACTGGGACAAAATAATTGAGGTCAATTTGATCCTAGACATGTAAATTATCCATTTTATTATCTAGACAAATTGAATCCAGATAGTTTTGAAAAACCTGACGAAGACATTCCTCTCTGGATTTAGATGTCTTATTTGGGTTATTGTGCTGAAAGTTGACAGCTCTGTTGATCTTTCTAGATGCCTGAAAATCTTTGTACTAAACTGGAATTTGTAGCTGTTCATGCTCCTCTCCACAAAAAACAAGAGTTGTGGCTGAAGGAATACTGCCACAAAGCATCATGGGAATGGCTTTCCGTTTCTGCTGTTCTTGTATGTGCGTCTGGGCCCTATACATTCCTTTTCAATTTATGACCAAAAAAGTTCATTCTTGGTCTCACCGGACCTTAAAACCTTTCCACAATCAGATGCATCTTTGTGTACAAAAGTAGATTTAGGGTTGGGTTTAAATGGGTTTTTGTAAAGCGAAGACTTCCATCTTCCTCTTCTGTGAAGACTACAGGAGATCATCACATGAGTGTCACACGGAGGGAGCACCAGTACGTGCCAGACATTCCTGCAGATCCGTGAAGGTTGCCACGGGCCTCTTGGAAGGCTCCCTGACCAGACTTGTCTTATCATCCATTTAGGAGATTTCTTGTTCTTGGCAACGTCACTGCTGTGCCACGTTTTCTTCAGTGGTTGTTGATCTCCATCGTGTACCATGGTGTACCTAATGCTTGGGAATGCTTGGGAAGCCCTAGGCAAACTGTTTCTTGCTTGGGGAATCAAGGCTCTTAGATACCACCAACTCAACAGGAAAACCCTACAGGAACAGTTGAACTTGATTTGGGGTTAACCAGTCAATTAAACTGATAGCAGTATACCAATTGCTATTTAATATGAGTATGAACTTAAGTGTCCAATGTCTGATTATAAAAGACTATGCATCCTTATACAATGAGGTTATTGTAAGCTTATTTTTATTTACCTTAATGCCTCCAATTGCCTACATTTTTACACACATTAAAAGGTGGAACATTTGGACATGTAGAAACCTGCCATTTTTGATGGGGTTTGTGTAGACCCATATGCATGTACCCAAGTATATGCATTTTCAGCTTTCAACATTATCACCATGCTTTGCTGGAGAGGAACCAAAATCATACAGTGTACATTTCCAATGATCTTTAACTTTATTTCTTGAATCAGTGACCATCCTCACTGAAGAGGCAGCATAACCTGATTGTCAGACGGCTGTGGTTTAGAGCCTGTCAGTTCTGAGGCAGTGGCGACCTGTTGGTCAGCGCCTGTGCTCACTGCTGCCCCCTCTGTCTGACCAGTAGTAATACATGTAGCAGGTCTGGCATGGATTCAAAGTGTTACATAATTTTCAGTTTTTACCGAAACTCAACTGTGCAAGGACTTGAAGTGCACCTGTAGTGGTCTGCAGGTTAGCGCAGACACAGAGCCTCTAGTAAACAGTCTTTAGTGAGTATGACACAAGATACCCAGCAGTGATGCAAAACTCTAGTGGGAACAGTTATAGGGAAACTGGGTATCTTCACAGAAACAGCTGGCTCACAAGCACACAGAGTATATGAGAAACCTACAAGGAGACGTATGAAAAGCTTCCATCACGTCAGACTGCCCCCCTGTGGTGAGGACCTGTACTGAAATACCCACACAGCAGAGGGGCCATTAAAATAGTTATTTTAGAGTCTGTGTGTGTGTGTGTGTGTGTGTGTGTGTGTGTGTGTGTGTGTGTGTGTGTGTGTGTGTGTGTGTGTGTGCGCGAGTGAGAGAGAGAATCAGTGCAAGTGAGTGTTCACTATGATGGCTCTCTAGTGAATTCAGTGATCGCTACAGTCATTTTAGCCTCAATGGTTGCTTAGCATTTAGCTCTCTCCTCCAATATCCATAGTAAAATATTCCCATTCACAACAAGAAATAAATTCACTTAACAGTACAAACTCACTTCCACACAATCGCTCAGCAAAAATTATAAAATATGAAAGCAAAAAATAGTGTGATAGAAATTGATTAAAAAAATGTAAAAAGGCTCAAATTTGATTCCTTTGTGCAAAAATCATGATCATGTATCATGAGGCCACCAGCAGTGGAGACAGCCGTGCGGCCCACTAAGTGGACACGTCTTTACTGTCGGAAGAAGCAGATATCCTGAATGGCATCCATGATCCTACGAGATGAGAGGACATCATTTAAACTCAAACATTTATTATAAACATTTATTACATTTGAGGTGTAGAGAGAGAGAGAGAGAGAGAGAGAGAGGGTGGGGAAGGTGGAGGTGTAGAGAGAGAGGGTGGGGAAGGTGGAGGTGTAGAGAGAGAGGGTGGGGAAGGTGGAGGTGTAGAGAGGGTGGGGAAGGTGGAGGTGTAGAGAGAGAGGGTGGGGAAGGTGGAGGTGTAGAGAGAGAGGGTGGGGAAGGTGGAGGTGTAGAGAGAGAGGGTGGGGAAGGTGGAGGTGTAGAGAGAGAGGGTGGGGAAGGTGGAGGTGTAGAGAGGGTGGGGAAGGTGGAGGTGTAGAGAGGGTGGGGAAGGTGGAGGTGTAGAGAGGGTGGGGAAGGTGGAGGTGTAGAGAGGGTGGGGACGGTGGAGGTGTAGAGAGGGTGGGGAAGGTGGAGGTGTAGAGAGGGTGGGGAAGGTGGAGGTGTAGAGAGGGTGGGGAAGGTGGAGGTGTAGAGAGGGTGGGGAAGGTGGAGGTGTAGAGAGAGGGTGGGGCAGGTGGAGGTGTAGAGGGTGGGGCAGGTGGAGGTGTAGAGAGAGGGTGGGGAAGGTGGAGGTGTAGAGAGGGTGGGGAAGGTGGAGGTGTAGAGAGAGGGTGGGGCAGGTGGAGGTGTAGAGGGTGGGGCAGGTGGAGGTGTAGAGAGAGGGTGGGGAAGGTGGAGGTGTAGAGAGGGTGGGGAAGGTGGAGGTGTAGAGAGGGTGGGGAAGGTGGAGGTGTAGAGAGAGGGTGGGGCAGGTGGAGGTGTAGAGGGTGGGGCAGGTGGAGGTGTAGAGAGGGTGGGGCAGGTGGAGGTGTAGAGAGGGTGGGGACGGTACCTCTCTGCTTCATGTCCTCTCTCACACAGGTTCACCAGCACATACAGATGCCTCAGTGCATACTCGTACTGTAAAAGAGCAAACACACAACACACACACATCTTAGTACCATCTCCACTTTACTATACTCTTGGACTGTATAGAGTGAATACTATTGAGGGTGCTGTGTGTGTGTGTGTGTGTGTGTGTGTGTGTGTGTGTGTGTGTGTGTGTGTGTGTGTGTGTGGACTGCACCTCCTGCTTGTGCCAGTTGAAGCAGCTCGTTTTGAAGCGCGTAAGGGCGGCACTGTAGCACTTGTACTGACTGATCTCCTGACGTTCGTCCAGGACCTTCTGGACCTCCGGGCCTTCTCCAAGCACCTTCTCCACCACCTTCCGCATGGTGTCCGCCAGCAGCTGACGCACCTACACACCCACAACATATTAACATAAAGCTACACCAAAACAATGCAAGACTCAAGTTCCTAACCCTTATTAACTAACCCCAGCTTATTCCAGATTTAAAACATAGCCTAGCTTCGGATTGCATTTAACCAACCAACGTATCTCTTCCGATAATCATTTCACATTGATTGATTTCACATGTCATGTACTCTGTCCATATCAATCTGAACTCTGTTGTTCAGAGGATCTGATTACAGAGCTGATTCTACAGATGCTGGTAGCTAGCCACCGAGGTGCACACACGTCTTTTGCCTTTGGGAAGCATTTAACAACAGACACAGTGCAAAAGATCCTAATTACACAGGTTAACTATCGCATGTAAAACAAATCCAGTCACATGCTAAATTAGACCAGCCTAAACATATCTTCAGTTGGCCTGTTGCTAGGTCAATAGTGGCAATCTTATCTGGCGAGGCCAGCTCTGGGAAAGAACGTTCTAGAATGACTTCACGTGACAGCAGGGCTACTCCAAGCTACATGTTGCGACATTATGAACAAAATCCCTATGGGATAGCAGGAAGGACTGGAAACATCTTGGCATGCTTGTGGAAATGCCAGGAATGGTGTTCTAGCAGCGTGATGAGCCGGAACAGAAAGGTTGTGTTATGAAGTGTTATAGTGGTTATAAACCAGCTGTGCCCGTTTAATGGCTGCACTGCGTGTGAGGAGTTCCTCTATTGGCCCGCACCTTCATGTGGGCATTGATCTCCATCAGGTATCCCCTGGCGAGGGCGATGTCATTGGTTTGCATGAGCTTCCTCTTCAGGATGGACAGGTGGACGTCGGGACTGGGTGTGAGGTCGTGCTGGGTAACTGGTGGCAACGACACCGGTTCAGCCAACTTGGCACCACCCAGAGTGTTACCCTGGAACTTGATCACCTTCATGTGAGACAGAGTCTGGGACGGACACCCACACACACACACACACACACACACACACACACACACACACCAGTTAACACAAGCCAAGTTCTCTTAGTGAGTTTTTGTACTGCTCTAGCATATGTTGGTGTCTATCTGCAGTGTGTGTGTGTGTGTGTGTGTGTGTGTCAGCCATACATTAGTTGAGGTCTCTGAAAGCCAAAAGCCTGTGTTAATTAACAGGGGTGTGTGTGTGTGTGTGTGTGTGTGTATGCGTATCTATACGTGTACAAGTATTCATATGTGCTTGTGCATGTATGTGTGTAGAATTTACCTTGTTTCCATACTGCATGACATGGCTGGTGTTGGTGAGGCTTTTGACTATCTTAAACTGCTTAGCAAGGGTCTCCTGTGTCAAATCCTCCTGTAAAACGCGCGCACACACACACACAGAGTAAGGAGATATACTACATATAATGCACTGAGCCATGCACACATGCAGGCTGTATTTGTAGACCCACAGCGTTGCTAAGGGCCACACCTTGTCTGAATCTTCCATCCAGTTGACGCTGTACCAGTCTCCAAGGTACGTGTTCCTGCTCTCGTCATAGTAACAGGCGTAAGATGACTCTTGTGGGTTGGCAGCGGTGGTGGCGTAAACTAAGAATTGAAGAGACAAAAAAAAGAAGAAGAGTAACGCCCTGGCTGTGTGGACATGGTGTATCCTGTTCAGACTGATAAGCTTCCAGACAACATCAGGAAGATTTCTGCATTCTAGTGAATTATTGCTCAATTTCTCTCCTTTCCAAAGATCTCTCCACTCACCAGTGTTCACCACAGAAAATCTGCACCAACTTTAAAAGCTTCAGATATATGCTGAATGGCCACAAATAAATAACAGGAAAGCCTGTGACCTCTGTCCCGGACACAGCACTAATCAGCATGAGCTGTTCATGACTCTGCACATTTCAACCACAGGTCATCCGGTGATCAGATGACCAAGTGGCCACGTGTGTAAAAAGTGTCACGACAGCATATGACCCAAATGCAGACAGCAGGGGGCGCTGTTGGAGGGTTGGGGCTTTAGTGTAATACACCAACAGTGTGAATGCTGGCCCACACATGGGGCCTTGTCACAAGTAGCCAGAACCACACAGACATTGCGTTGAAAGGAAACTGAATCCGACAACAATGGAAATGTGATGGATTTTTCCCCTCACAGAAACTGGTACAAACACTTCCTAATACCAGCGCTCAAACACCACAACAGGTGGACAGTGCTCAACAGTGCTCACGCTACGCTTTTACGCTGCTGTTGTCGTCATCTCTCGGTTCTACACCACACTTTAGCACTGGGATTTATTTCCAGGGATATTTAGCCTGTGAAGATGAGGCTTCTTTGATGTTTGATTCTCTCACCAACCTGGTACAGTGTGGTGGACCGTCAGATCAGGGGGTGTTAACGAAACTCACCATCAATATCAGCAGGCAGGGGAGTCATCATCGAACCAGACTCGCACGCCTCGATGTAGAACACCATCTGTGTGTGTGTGTGTGAGGTGGTGAAGGAGTGGAAGAGTGCATGTTCAAAATTATATTAATTTAGTCGAACATGATAAATACTGCCCATCGAAGCCCCATGAACCCCCCCAGCCCCATGAACCCCCCCCGTCCCCAAACACCAGAAGAGGAAATGTGGAGCTAGTCACCTTCTTGTACATCTTGTTCTTGCGCATGTACTGGATGGCATCCATGAAGTCGTTGACGAGTAGCTGTGGAGAGGATGGAGATGTGTTGTAGCACGTGCTGACCACAGAACAAGAACCGAAAGCTTCACATGCCCACAAAGTCAGTGCAAAAGATTCATCACTGAGTCACACGATACGCACACATTGCTGACTCAAATCCTGTGATATAGTCACAGAAGCTGTTACAGTAAGTCCAAGAAGTTCCTTGACCGGACACCACAATTTAATTATCCATTGTGTTTTATTAACATCCTGTTCATAAAGGAAAAGAGTTAGAGTGAATTAAACTGATGCGCAAAACCTGGTTTACTGTTAATGGTCAAATTAGTTATTTAGTTACTGTTAGTTTTTTTGTTTGTGTTGCACACCGTTCTGCATGTCCCCTGCTCCAACACACCTGGCCCCGCTCGTGAAGGACCTCAAAGAGCCAATGCTGTGGACCAGGTGCGTTTGAGAAGACCCTGGTGGTGAGACCCACCCACACAAAATCATACTCCATCACTGGGGAAGGTCTGCTTTCGTTTACATGATCTTCACGGCCCAAAAGATAAAAGCCCTTTAGGGGACTTCTGCACGTCTTGTGATGGGAATTTCCTCATGCACCTGTGCGCATTTAATTTCAAAAGTGCTGCATAGTGTTTGTTTTTTAACTAATGAAAAAACAGGTCAGGCAAGCAAGCGGAGGAAGTCACAGAGCGCTTACGTCGTCGTTGGGGAAGGCGAGAAGACCAGGGGCTCCGTGGTCGGTGAAGTAGACGAACACGTGATCCTTTGGCCCACTGCCACCAGGAACAGAGATGCAGAGAGAAAAAAAAAAAAGAACACGACCCGGAGAAACTGGTTTAGCCAGGGAGGAGCTCAAAACACAGCACACAAAACAAGCAGTCCTCTTCTGTAACATCACACACGTGTACACTGAGGAGTGGACTACCTAGTGTCCCCAGCCCAGCATAAGTGCAGAAAACAAACACACTTTTTTCCTTAACAATAGTAAATAAGAAGAAAACGTAACATGACCAGATTTGTGCTACACTTGCCTCTTTAGCACTTTTCCAGATCCTCCTTTCACACTCGCTGCATCACCTTTCAACACAGCCAGGAAATTCTGGGGAGTCACAGCCTACACACACACACACACACACACATTATACAAATCTAACATTAGATTTGGTTATATAAATGATTAATAAAAAATTATATATTTTACTACATAGTTACATACATTTTGCACAGGATCATTAATGTACTTAGGTTGCTACAACTTATTACAAACTGAGTTTTAAAAGCCAGGAAGACAACAGCAGAGTCATGAGCTGTGTCTACTCAGAGTGTGTACGTTGTGAAACTCACATCACCAGTGTAGTCCTTCAGCACGCCCTTATAGACGTCTGAGCCATTGGGCCTGTTGATAACGACTCCTGGAGTAGGGTTCCTGACACACACACACACACACACACACACACACACACACACACACACACACACACACACAGGATAACTAATACGTGACTGACAGAACGGGTCACATGCGTGGCGAACAGGCAGCGTCCAGTACACAAAAACACTGGACTGTTGTATAACCTCCAAGCAAACACAGAGATGCAGATGTGCAGTCTGGCCTATTTAACGGGAGCTCATGAAGATTAAAGGAAAACCGTGTTGTGCTGAAAAGGACATCTGATAGCTCAGAGCAGATACCATCAGTCCCTCATGTTCAGAAGCACCGAGCTGCTGACTTAATGCACTGAGTACTGTTATATCCCTATAAATGTCTCCCTCATACCCTCTCTGTATTTGTGATAAAGCAATTCTGCACTTCATATTCAAAAAAACAAAGTAAGCTTCTTGTGACTTCCATTTCAAAGCAGAAGTGGGGAAATAAGACTCTACGAGTGCATGTGTGCACGAGTGTGTGGGCACAGAAAAAGAACGCAGCCCGATCATCCCAGCAACCATGAACACAGCGGGCACGCTGGGTCGGACCAGGCAGAAGAACCACTGCAGTACAACACGTACACACCCTGCTGGTCTCAGATCCATAAACACTGGGTGCTGGTTACAGACGAACTACTCACTCTGAATTCTGGGCCAAGTCGTCATACATCATCACCACAATCTGCTCATCAGGGATGCCGTTCTTATGGACAATTTGATAGGCGTGGCAGACATCAGCCTACATCATGCAAATGAAGCAAACAGAAGGTTACCTGAAGTAAAGTTTGATAACGGTAATAAACAGGCCACTCACAGCACCTGGTACACAGACAAATTTCTCTCAATAATTAATCGCCTTGAACTTTCTTAAACAACGTTTAAACTGCTTTTTTTGGTGCAAGTGTGAATTTGGTACAATGTAGTTATAAGGTGTTCTCACCTGGTGTCGGTAGTTGTACCACCCGTTGGACCCGGCCACGATGACCACCCAGTTCTTGCCGTTGCCTTGCTCCTGCGCAGGGAAGGCGCTCAGCTCCAAGCCCAGACACAAGAACACCGCTGCGACCACGGGCCACGACACTGCCATTCTGGACCATGGAGGGCAATAGGGCATGGTTTGGTCAAAGTTTTTTTGTTTTTTTTTCCCGAACAAAACATACTTTAATCATATTTCACATCATTACAATAAAACATACATCCATTATTCTAAACCACCAAGAATAAAACACACATTCATAAAACATCACAAATCAAATTAAAGTCCAATTCTCAGTCCTCATCAGCTATGAAAAACAGTCCCCTCCCCTCACTAATAGGGGCGGAGGTCCTCGTCCTCATTGTAGTGCCTGGGGGGACGCCAGTAATGGCCCTACTTAGTTCCATCACGGCGCATGCGCCGTGGATCAACATGGCCTTGTGCGTCTCCGGCTTCCTCGGCACCCCTGTGGGAGGGGTCCGGTGGCCCCAAGGACCCACTGGGGTGGTCGTGCCCTGCTACTGCGGCACGCTTGGTCAAAGATACACACACGGCTTCGGCACTTTCTTTAACCACCTCAAAGCGTGAAACCCACATGCCGAGTGACTAGTTTATTGGGCCCATCTACTCTACATGGGTACCTATAAGCTCCTGTCCCTTTTTAGTCAGGTGTCTGAATTCAGACGTTAACTGACGGCAGTTGGTCTTGCATGTCCAGCAGTGCAGTGTTTCTTTCATGGAGCAGGTTTGATTTATACGGGCTTTATAACAGCCTGGCTACACCTATAGTACGTGTATATAACACGCTCAGTCGAGGTAAAAAAACTATCATAATCTACCGTTTGCATGGGCAGATGATGATTGTTAACCCTACGGACGTGGAGAGGACCAGTCTTAGAAAGGATTAGAGCAAATGTAATCAGTGTGTTGTAATCAGAGTGAGTCAAACACACGCGTCAGGTCCCAGCCCAGTGACTACACACACACACCTTGATCATCACCATGATCACGTGAGCGCGCGTCATTATCGCTGCTCTTACCAGTACACACACATTACATTAACGTTATTTTAAAGCTACTTTATCAAATTGTGTTCTTCACGAGTAGCTCACGCACCGCTGTATAATTAGCTAGGACTCAGCTGTAAATTAATAATAAACGCATTAGAGACTAACGTTTACTAGATCACGTTAAATGGTCAATTACACTTAATCAGCAGGAAGCAAACAAAAAATATTCGCAAATGTATTGAGAAGTGCGCAGGACCGGGCGAGATGACTTACCGGTGTCGGTTGGGCTGGCAGTGTTGGACGCAACACAACCAGGCAGCTAGCACGCTAACTATCGAGCATTATCTAGCTATGCACATTTATATTTCCTTTATAAAACAAAATGACGGAATAAGGCAGTAAAAGGCCACCATGTTAACACAGTACCATGTGTATTCTTACCTGATTCCTCCGTGTTAATAAAGTACAGTGGACCCGCCGTGTGAACCGTGATTATATCGCAGCAGGGACGAGGTAAACATCCCCACAGCCAATCAGCACGCGACCTCGGCTCTGGGGGCGGGGCCACACCCACGACGTCAACGCTGGATCATGTGCCTCAATTTCCCCGAGAAACAGCGCAGTAAACGGAAGACGTGTTTTATAACCTAACAAACGAGTCGAGGTATGATTGTAAAAAAACCCGTAGTTAGTATTGAAGTACAGCTGGGAAACATATGGGGGAAACAACAACAAGAAGGGGTTTTCATTTGATCAAGGCGCAGTTTCACTCGCGCCTCAATCTTTAACCGCAGCCAAGACCATTTTTGCCTTTATCTGAGAACGTGTTTACTACAATGTTCAACGACACAAACAGCTAAATAATGCATCCAAACCCACTGCAGACGTTTCACTCTGCTAGAGCGAACCCGATTCTCTTCCATCACGCTGTGTGTGAAACATTCTGAACGCTTTTAAAGATGGAACCATTTTCAGCGCGCTACCACGAGCCATGCGTCACATGACACCCAGCACGCGCGTGCAGGTAAGTCACGTGACTGCTCCCCCACTTCCTGCTGTACAGTAGTAAACACATCAGGTGTTTGGACTGTGACCCAGCCTTAGAACACGGATCAGCAGACATGCGAAAGTTCACCAGTTCACAGTCAGCATTAAAAACATGTTTTTATTTTTCCCCATCTTATAAAAGATTTTACTTTAGGCAGCTAAACAGTTCATTAGAAGCTCGGCTCCATTAACCGATGGTCCTTAATACATTTATATAACCATTTTGTCCCGTAAATGAAAAAGATATAACAAAATGTAAATAGAATAACCACAGTAATAAATATTCGAAGCAAAACTTTTTTTTTGTTTTTTATATATATTACAGTGACATAATATATTTTCATATATAACTATATTCGGTAAAAACTGCCTTCAAGTTAAAGAAGAAAGCTAGAAGAAAAAAAAAACCCACAATGATTGCATTTTTCATTCACAAGGCATGGCAATTTAGATTCTGTATAATAAATAAAAATGCGATATAATCTGGAGATTGTAGTGCATCACTGTAAATAAAAATAATACAAAAAAAAAAAAAAAACGCATAGTGCAAGTCTCCGTCTCTATACCCTCTGGTATTTTTTACCAATGCCTGAAAAACACAACCAGAATGACGATGGGCTATAGACAAAACCAATCCGTTCTGAGCTGAACGCGAGCTGCACTGACAGACTCCGTCACCTTCGTCACCATCGTCCTCATCATCGATAATAAATCAATCCACCAATCAGATCTCTCACATGGTTGTGGACAATGAAGCGGCCGTGGGAATCCCAGTGATCCAGGCCGTATTTGGCAAAAGATTTAGAAAATGAAATTAAAGTGTCATCATAAAAAACAAACAAACCAGTGTTTTTTGTCTCTGTCGATCACGCTGTCTGAAGGCCATGATAGTGCTGGTCACCGTGGGGGCTTGTGCCAGTGACGGCCGTGCTGGGCACGGATGCACAGTCTACTTGAAGGAAACCAAAGTCCTGATGGGATGCATAGAAATGAAAAACACAAAACGCCTCTGACACACTCAGC
>NC_135225.1:13419203-13443609 GCF_052324685.1 Brachyhypopomus gauderio | reverse complement strand
CTATCAGGCACCACAGCGGCCGCCTATCTGAAGGGACCTATTGTCCTACAGGCAGTGATAAGGCCACCACAGCCGGGCTGTGCGCCTTTATCTGTTGCCGCCATGCTGTTTGTCTGAAGCACTGGGTAGGTTGTGCAAAACAGGCCCCAGACGTCTTTTATGCCTTCTCTCTCTGCCGTAGTTTTTTTTAAATATATTAAACATTTTAAAGGAGGATTCATGTTAAATAACGATGCATAGTAAGCTACCAGTCCATTTAGGGCGATATTGTGTCTGTACACTGTCTGTCCTGTGCCTATATTTTGAAGTGGCTTCTCTCTGTGCTGTTACATCAGCTGTGATGAGGTGGCATTCTCTTAGGCGAGTGTTTGAAAGGGGAAGAGGTTCACCTGATCTTGATCACTGTTATTTTGGAGAAGGACCTCAAATTGTACCAGGAGTCTAAAGTGTGTGTGTGCGCGTGTGTGTGTGCGTGTGCGCGCGCACACACTTCATGGCTCTTCATATCTCTCTGCTCCACTGTACAGCTTTATATTTTCATTTCCCAAGCTCCTTGCCACTTTTACACACACACACACACACACACACACACACACACTCACACACACACCTCACCACACTAGCCAGTGGGGCTTAACGGAGCCAAAGATAATTCACTTTGCACACTAACTTTCAATTTGGCTCCCCCTCGTCGCCACCCCTCCCAGCCCCCTCCCCGCCCCCTCCCCGCCCCCTCCCAGCCCCTCCCAGCCCCTTCCCCGCCCCCTCCCCGCCCCCTCCCCGCCCCCTCCCCGCCCCTCCCAGCCCCTCCCTGCACCTCCCTGCACCTCCCTGTGCCCTGTTAGGCACTCTCCTGTGTCTATCACACACCCATGGTGCTTGAAGGCAAAATTGAATCACTGGCTGCCTGTGTGTGGCAGTGTGTGTGTTTGTCCGTGTGCGTCTGTCGGTGTGAGTGCACGGTGTCTTTCTTGCAGGTTTGTGTATGTACGTCTGCCGGTCTGTGCATGTGTATATGTTGCACTCTGAATACCTAGATTTCCTCAGTCTGGCCTAAATATGGAAAATGAGAGCTGTTTCTAACTGTCTCCTCTCACTCCTCTCTGTCTCTTTCTCTCTCTGTCTCTCTCTCTTTCTCTGTCTCTCTCTCCTTTTCACTCCTTCTCTCTCTGTTTCAGTGGAAACAGGCAGAAATGATCCATTACCACTAATGAATTGATTCAATTGGGCATAATAGACTCATTTATCTATCAAAGAAAAGCCAATTCATGTTGAGAGAGGGAGAGGGAGGAAGAGAGAGAGGGAGAGGGAGGGAGAGAGTGAGGGAGGGAGAGGGTGGGGGTTGAGATAAAGAGAGAGAGAGCACTGCTGTGGTGTTCCGCTTCCTCCATGTCAGCAGGGAGTGAACAATAAAACATGTCTGGGGGAAATGAAGACTGCTCTCACTCTGTGTGTGGGTCTCTCTCTCCCTCCTTGTGTGTCTCTCTCCCTCTGTGTGTCTGTTCCTCTCTTTGTGTGTCTCCCTCTCTCTCTCTCTCCCTCAGTGCTCACTCTCCCTCTCTGTCTCTCTCCCTATCTGTGTCTTGCGTGCTGTCTCTCCCTCTCACTGTCTGTCTCTCTCTGTGCTAACATATTCACGTTTATTACACATCCCTTTAATTCACAATGCATCAGGATATACAGGCTGAGGTACGATGGGACAAATCTTCTCTTTCACTGATAAATGAATCTATTGTGTTCACTCGAATCGGTCCGTCCGGGTTTATCTGTGATCCACTGATGGCAGGTGAGATTACTTCAGATCTTGAGATCTGTGAACAAAAGAGACCCTTCTCACTCTTCCTTGGTCGTCTCCATCTGCTCGTGCGGTCACCTCACACGACCTCCTTCCATTACACTCGATGGCGCGTTGAGTGTTTCAGGTGCATCCTACAAAGCTGAGACAGGAACATTTGCTTCTTTGACCCCTCCCCTCCACTACGGGGTCTCCACCCTAACACCTCCACCCCCACCTCAGGGGGCTTGCTGCGCTGCCGTCCCCACTTCACACCCCCTACCTGTCCTGATGGAGCTCTTTGTTGGCCGGCGTGTGCGGCGGGCTGGAGAACACTGATAACGGGGCGAACGGTGAGGCGATAGCCCTCCAAAGAGGAGCGATAACGCAGCCCGGAGCCCCACGAAGAACAGCGAGGGGCGGAGGAGAGCGGCCCACAGGTGGGGGAGGTGCCCGGCGCAAGGATACGGACATGCTCCGGATGGGGTTGAAAAAGAGAGCACTGGGGGCAGGTTGGGGGGAGGTGTGAACTAAAGCTAGTGCAAATGAAGCTAGTTTCCTGGGCAGGGCCGTAAAAGCTGGCCACGCTGGCCCGAGGAGGGTTTAACCAAATATCTGTGGTAGAGCAAAGGAGCAGGACTTGACGTGACACTGAGTGACTGGCGTCATTACAGCATAAAGGCTGTCATTCCTGACCTAATATACCGGCTTTCTGAAACCAGAGGGAAATGGGCTGAACGTTTTATGTATTTTGCCAAGTTATCAGGATATGAATGAATTATTAATGAATGAAGGATTATTCATGTTCAGTTGGTTGAGTTCCAAAAAGGCCATGTAGTTGACAGCTAGATGAAGGTTTGAAGAAACAGAAACGTAGTGTTCAACACTGCTTTACATATAAAAGTACAAAAAAAAATTCTTGATAATATCTTTCTGAATAACAAGCAAGGAGAAAGGGAAAGAATGAGATTTAGAAAAGTCACAGAAACAAAATAATGTTGATGAGTGGATGAAAGAAATAACCTTAAAAAGAACAGTGCAAGGTGTGTGTGCGTGTGCGCAACTAAGCATGCAGTCAAGTCTCGACTAATCCTGTGCCTTAGGGTGGGTGGGTGTACATGGGTGTAGATGGGTGGGTGTGTATTACAGGTCTGACACGCCGGTCTCAAGTGGGCTGCATGGGTTTTGACTGGTTTAAAAAATATAAATGAATAAAAACCAGATTGTCATTGTTTGGACTAGACAAATTACATTATGTATAAATTGGTGGCTGTATGGGAAGATTGATTCTCCTCAATGCGTTTACTCTTCTGAATGTTTTGCAATCAGTTTCTGTTCTGCACAAGCAAATGTGTGGAAAACAGATTTCACAGCATGACGAGGGATCATCTCGCAACCAGAGATCTCCAGCTACCCGCACCGTACGTCTCTGAGAGTGCAGAAACGTTTCCGGGAATGCAGGTCCACCTTTGGACCTCCACCCCACCCTTATCTCCAGTTCTCTTGGGCTTCATCCCATGATTGCTCACGGAGGAAGACCGGGGCCAGACAGGCGCCGTGATGCTGGGATATCCGCGCTCCAGAGCCGGCCCAGGCGGGTGGAGGCGTGCTGGGATACAGCACCACCTGCACAATGCAGCTCTGGATCTCGGCCGTATAGTGTGGGCAGGAGTAGTGACCCAGTTTCCGAGAAACCTAGTTTTTGCGAAATGTTTTTGTATTCGTTGGGTTGTACTAGTGGCAGGTGTGATGTACCTTTTGATACAGTGAAAACAAACTGGTGATTCCTTGATGTGACATTGTGATGTAGTTAAAGATTGGCCCGTGGTTTTGTGAAATACATTTTCCTAACCAGAATTGTCATATTGGTGTCAGTTGTTGTGAAGGCAGTTTGGAGTAAGAAATGTTGTCTAGTGCAGTTTTACTTTCAGGATGGAGGGATGGATGCAGTTTCTCAGATTCAGCATTCTTCCTGTGGCCCCTTAATAAAGCTGTTCATGCTTCATTGTGAAGGATAGAAGGGGAATGAAAAGAATGAAGGGAAGAAAGGGAAGACTTCATTGCTTGTTAGCTGCGATGGTTTCAGTCTTCCTGCATTGAGGCAGAAAATGTGCTTACCTTCGAGGATGACCCTTTGTGTGTGTGTGTGTGTGTGTGTGTGTGTGTGTGTGTGTGTGTGTGTGTGTGTGTGTGTGTGTGTGTGTGTGGTCAGTGAGAGCCCTTCGTGAAGCTCTGATTGCATGATTCTGTAGAGGGGTACAGGAAGCATTTGTGTGAGAATCGAGGTGAAAAGTAAACACTGGATTAGACTGAAAGATTGGGTTGCTGAAGATAATTCTATTCGAGTTACAAAATTTTGAAAATATTGATTTCTCAGTCTGTCTGGCAAACGATACACTTCAGGCAAATGATACACACGGGCTCTTGTGATGGTCTGCTCTTCAATGGCTCTGTTCCTTTAAGCCCAAACATCTGTCACATCCAGCCCTGTGTTTTCAGTTCGGATCTGCATGGGGGCGGCCGATCCAATTCTGATGCTGTCTCTAAGGGCAATAGTTTGAACAGGGCAAGAAAAAAATGTGAATATGAATGTTGAGATGTGCGATACGTGAGGCACATAAATATTTTAAAGCATCGTCAAGCATTATCTTTACCGCATGAACTGTTTTTTTAAAAATGGGTTGTTTGCGATTGACTCTTCACTGACATTAGCGCTAGATCACATTTGCTGATGCTCTCAAAGTCAGATTTATTGTGGGCAGGTGATGTTGATTGCCTAGTTTAGCACACTCTCAAGGGATGACTGTGTTTATCTTAGCGGGCCATACATCACCTGTCAAGATGCACTGTCCCCAATACTTCTGGGCTCTCTGTTTAAGCCAGAGGCCATTTTTAAACCCCTGTTTCCCCCTAAAATCACTCTAGGGAGATTTTGCTGCACGCGGGCAAAATGGCTCCATCTCGGTGGTGTGGAGAATAAACTCTTAAAGTCCACTCGCCGTTCTTGGCCGAAGTCGTCATTCTAAAAGCGGAACCGCTGAGGGCGTGCAGAACCTCGCCCGGGTTTGTCTCGGCCAGCGGAACCCAGAAGAATCCTCTGAGACAAAAAATATATATATAATAATAAAAAATAAATAACTTGTGAAGTGCATTCATCACTGCTCCACAAACACCTCTCGCTGTAGCGGGTGGAGGTGGGTGGGGGCCACACGCTGACGTCCTGTCCCCTTTCTCGTCTACGCCTGCATGTGATTGGGCGCTGAACACCTTCACCTCCTCCGCCCCATTAGAGCCTCCAGGCCCCCTTCACTCCGTTATAGTCTGCGCTCAGTTGAGACGTTGGGCGTGAGGGGCTTGTTTATTTGTTCTCGCCCGCTTTCACCTTGGCGCGGACAGGCGTCGGGCACGTGCACGTGGGGCAGGTGTGTGCACGTGGGGCGGGGGTGTGCGTCTCGTGAGGCCCGCATCATCAGGCCTCGCATGGCGGTCAGCGCCGACGGCGCGCCCCCCCCGGGTAAATCCAGGTGCCTGCGTTGTTCCTCGTTGACACCATTAGAGCTGCGGTGTGAGATTAACGCATCACTGCGCTGCAAGTCCTACGATGGGAGGAAGTGCACACGCACATCTAATACCAGAAGACCTCCGCTGAGATCCACAGTACTGCGATTGTCTGTATTGATTTTCTTTGCTCTGCTCTGGCTTGGCTGAGTGACAGATGTTGCTTTAATGTTCATCTAAACTGCAATTGTACGTCATTTAAAAACTGTACACAACACCTTGGCCCAGTAGCCTGGGATGTGTTGAGAATGGACCGTCTTTAATGGACCGTCTTGTTGTTAACAGCTAATACCACAGATGGTTTTGGTATGGTTTGGAATGTTTGCCATGGAAACTTCTTAAAAACATCTCAGCAATGTAATCTCAGCGTTTATAGCACCAGAATTGCTAATAATACTAATAACATTATTGATGTTTTAAGATGGGTAAGTCTACATTAGCTCCTAAATTACTCCTAAATAAGATTTCACTGTTTTTTTTTTTTTCCAATAAATTTTGTCCATCTAAAGTTCATCTTTTCTATCTGAGATTTTTGGACGGCCCACCTGTACAAGTTCAGACTTGTATGCGTTTTCATTGAACATACTGACCGATTTCTAAGTGTTAAGAAGGCATGTGTAATGGTTCAGTTGTTGACTCTCCTGGGACGTGTGAGACGACACAGACAGTGAGACGATGCTGTCCCTGCATGATGGAGAAACCCTCCCCATCTTTGTTAAAGCACTTCCTACAATTAGATTTTGCTAGTTTTTTGACCTGTCCTTGATTACAGAAGACATTTGCAGAATAGTCTTTGAAAAGAGGAACTTGCTAACATGCACTGAAACCCATTATTGTTATTAACCCATATTTTAAAGACTCTTATTTTGCAAAAGCGCCTTTGCTGGACACAGCTCATCAGCTTGAGCTGTCCCTGTACATTAATGTAACTAAACACCACAGACAATATGTTGAATGTGGTTTGAATTCAAGAAAATCTGCATATGCTAATACTACAGTGCCCAGATTGGATGACTGT
Organism: Brachyhypopomus gauderio; assembly: GCF_052324685.1. NCBI lineage: Eukaryota > Metazoa > Chordata > Actinopteri > Gymnotiformes > Hypopomidae > Brachyhypopomus > Brachyhypopomus gauderio. Next base: position 13,437,259 of record NC_135225.1, on the reverse strand, counting down.
AATGGCTTTGCTTCTCTATGCATTTAAAAGCTGTACTAACTAAATATAACACAGGGACGACACTGTTGTAGTTTCAGACCTGTGACAGCACTGTAGCCTTAATGTAGTGTTATGTAAGAATCAGACTGCACAATACAGATTGTCACTGTATTGGTTTAGGCGATTGGTGCCATAAATTCCTGCCATGTCTTGCTCGGGAGACTGATACTACTGCACTTTGACATCAATCAATCATCACTCATGTCCTTGTGCAAAGTTCATAGGTCATCTGTGAGGAAGGCTGTCGAGGAACACGTCGTAGGAGTTGTCAACCGAGGCAGGAGAGTAGGAACTATTTGGATATGATGGACCTTAGCCATGGCACTTCTTCATGTAAGCCTTACTGTGGCTTTCCATAGCTTTAATGTACCTTTACTGTAGCCCTACTGTAATGTTCTGTAGTTACTGTAGCCTTGTAGCTACTCCATCATCTGCAAAGAAGTTTGCCTTACCTGAAATAAAAAGATAAACGAAATCATGAACAATAAGAAATCATAAAACTTGAGATTTTGGAGGAGTCCGCCATCTCGGGAGTCAGAGACTTAGGACGCGGCTGTGTGTCTCATGACTTGTGACACTTGTGGATTGTGAACAGAGACTTGCCATTATCCTAAACCTCTTACTCACCACCCTTATCATCCTCATCAGTGTGTCATTGACCCTCTGGATGAGTCACATATTGTACATGAGAGCTTAGCTCAACTGCACACTTCATTTTGTGTGTGTGTGTGTGTGTGTGTGTGTGTGTGTGTGTGTGTGTTTGCATTGTGCATGTGATTGAACATCTACTCACTGGACAAGGTTACAGCCTTCCTGTCGGCCAGTGTGTGTCCAGTGTGTTTTTTGCCCCATCATGCTGAGCGTGTAGTGTGTGTGAAGAACAGGCAGCTCTTTGTCCTGGCTGCCATGTTGAGGCTGGGGCTCTGCAGTCCTTCTGCTGGTGGGAGTGTGTGTGGTGGCCATGCCCCCTCTGCCCTGCCTCGCCTCGCCCGCCCGGGCCTCACGCCCCCTCTGCCTCAGGAATGCCTGGAATCTCCTCCGCCTCCCTCACCATGAGCACAGCGCAATCCTGGAGAGGAGAGGACATTCTTGAGAAAGTGTGTGTGTGTGTGTGTGTGTGTGTGTGTGTGTGTGTGTGTGTACGTGCGCACAAATGTGAAACTTTCGTGGGAGAACGGAGGCCTTAACTTGAATCGCATGCTAATGGCTGTAATTAGCATGCTGAACCCATGTGCTGGACTATGTAGTTCAGTCAGAAGATAGCTGAAGGAATGTGTGTAGCGCCAGTGCGGTGTGTGTAATGTGGCACGTGACTGTGCGTGTGTGCACGTGGGTGTGTCAGGGAATACCTCCCCTTCTTTTATTTTCTATTGATTATAAGCGTCCTTTGTGTAGTTTATCTCTCTCTCTCTCTCTCTCTCTCCCCCTCCCTCCCCCTCCCTCCCTCCCTACTGTCCTTCCCTCTAACCTCCTGCTGGTAATCTTGTTCTCTGTTGTCTTCGTTTTTCTCTTTGTCATTTTTTCCCCTTTGCATGCTCTCTCTGTCTCTCTCTATCTCTTCTTTCTCTCTTCTTTCTTCTCCACCCTCCTGCTGTGGTGCCTGCTCTTTCTCTCCTTGCGTGGCAATAAAAGAACCGTCTCACTCCAGACATAGAGCCTCCTCTCCACCACCACACTCACTCCCTCCCTCTCCACCACACTCACTCCCTCCCTCTCCACCACACTCACTCCCTCCCTCTCCACCACCACACTCACTCCCTCCCTCTCCACCACCACACTCACTCCCTCTCTCTCTCTCCACCACACTCACTCCCCTCTCTCTCTCCTCCACCACACTCACTCCCCTCTCTCTCTCCACCACCACACTCACTCCCTCCCTCTCCACCACCACACTCACTCCCTCTCTCTCTCTCCACCACACTCACTCCCCTCTCTCTCTCCTCCACCACACTCACTCCCTCCCTCTCACTCCACCACACTCACTCCCTCTCTCTCACTCCACCACACTCACTCCCTCCCTCTCACTCCACCACACTCACTCCCCCCCTCCCTCTCACTCCACCACACTCACTCCCCCCCTCTCACTCCACCACACTCACTCCCTCTCACTCCACCACACTCACTCCCTCTCTCTCCACCACCACACTCACTCCCTCTCTCTCACTCCACCACACTCACTCCCTCCCTCTCACTCCACCACACTCTCTCCCCCCCTCTCACTCCACCACACTCACTCCCTCCCTCTCACTCCACCACACTCACTCCCTCTCTCTCACTCCACCACACTCACTCCCTCTCTCTCTCCACCACCACACTCACTCCCTCTCTCTCACTCCACCACACTCACTCCCTCTCTCTCTCCACCACCACACTCACTCCCCTCTCTCACCACCACACTCACTCCCTCCCTCTCTCTCACTCCACCACACTCACTCCCTCCCCCCTTTCTCTCTCTCCACCACACTCACTCCCTCCCTCTCTCTCTCTTCATCACACTCACTCCCCTCTCTCACCACCACACTCACTCCCTCCCTCTCTCTCACTCCACCACACTCACTCCCCTCTCTCACCACCACACTCACTCACTCCCCCCTCTCTCACTCCACCACACTCACTCCCTCCCTCTCACTCCACCACACTTACTCCCCTCTCTCACCACCACACTCCCTCCCTCCCTCTCTCTCACTCCACCACACTCACTCCCCTCTCTCACCACCACACTCACTCACTCCCCTCTCTCTCACTCCACCACACTCACTCCCTCCCTCTCTCTCTCTTCACCACACTCACTCCCTCCCCTCTCCACCACACTCACTCCCTCCCTCTCACTCCACCACACTCACTCCCTCCCCTCTCTCTCTTCACCACACTCACTCCCTCCCCTCTCCACCACACTCACTCCCTCCCCTCTCTCTCTCCACCACCACACTCACTCCCTCCCTCTCTCTCTCTTCACCACACTCACTCCCTCTCTCTCTCCCCACCACACTCACTCCCTCCCTCTCTCTCTCTTCACCACACTCACTCCCTCCCCTCTCTCTCTCCACCACCACACTCACTCCCTCCCTCTCTCTCTCTTCACCACACTCACTCCCTCCCCTCTCTCTCTCCACCACCACACTCACTCCCTCCCCTCTCTCTCACCACCACACTCACTCCCTCCCCTCTCTCTCTCTACCACACTCACTCCCTCCCCTCTCTCTCTCCACCACCACACTCACTCCCTCCCTCTCTCTCTCTCCACCACACTCACTCCCTCCCCTCTCTCTCTCTCCACCACACTCACTACCTCCCCTCTCTCTCTCCACCACACTCACTCCCTCCCTCCCCTCTCTCTCTCCACCACCACACTCACTCCCTCCCTCTCTCTCTCTCCACCACCACACTCACTCCCTCCCCTCTCACTCCACCACACTCACTCCCTCCCCTCTCTCTCACTCCACCACACTCACTCCCTCCCCTCTCTCTCACTCCACCACACTCACTCCCTCCACCCCCTCTCTCTCTCTACCACCACACTCACTCCCTCCCCTCTCTCTCTCCACCACACTCACTCCCTCCCCTCTCTCTCACTCCACCACACTCACTCCCTCCCCTCTCTCACTCCACCACACTCACTCCCTCCCTCCCCTCTCTCTCTCTCTCCACCACACTCACTCCCTCCCTTCTCTCTCCACCACACTCACTCCCTCCCCTCTCTCTCACTCCACCACACTCACTCCCTCCCCTCTCTCTCACTCCACCACACTCACTCCCTCCACCCCCTCTCTCTCTACCACCACACTCACTCCCTCCCCTCTCTCTCTCCACCACACTCACTCCCTCCCCTCTCTCTCACTCCACCACACTCACTCCCTCCCCTCTCTCACTCCACCACACTCACTCCCTCCCTCCCCTCTCTCTCTCTCTCCACCACACTCACTCCCTCCCTTCTCTCTCCACCACACTCACTCCCTCCCCTCTCTCTCTCTCCACCACACTCACTCCCTCCCCTCTCTCTCTCTCCACCACACTCACTCCCTCCCCTCTCTCTCACTCCACCACACTCACTCCCTCCCCTCTCTCTCCACCTCCCTCCACCTCCCTCTCTCTCCACCTCCCTCCACCTCCCTCCCCTCATGCTCCCTCCCTAATGGTTGTTCTTTCCAGCTTCTGCTCCTATCAGCGCTGTGATAATGCTACGTCAGGCACTAATCTGGCAGCAGAGACTACTGCAGTATCTCTCTCTCTCTGTCTCTTTTTCTCTCTCTCTCACACACACACACACACACACACACCTCTCACACTCTGTCTTTCCCTCTGCTTTCTCTCTTTGCTCTATTCTTGCTGACAGGGATCCTCTAAACTCTTTCTTTCTCATCTGTCTTTTTTTCATTTTCTCCCTGGGTTTGGCTTATTTTCTATTCTTCTTTTCCTTGCTTTGTGTTCGTATTCAGATACATAGTTCTGTTTCTTTTGCATGACTTGTTTACTGATTGTTTACTGATTCACCTTTAAGCAATGAGGCCTCATGTTTCACAGCCAATAAGAGACCTGCAGCACACACTCCCTCTCCCCAATCACACCTTGTTTTTGTACTTTTTGTGAGGTCACTAGACTCAGACTGACCCTTGTTGTGAAACCACACACCGCACACACACAAACACACACACCACTTGAAAAAAATCCCAAACATCCCTGCTAGCAAATGTCTTATATCATTACCAAAGTTTCTTCACACTTTTTGGGCTGTCCTCTCTTTTGAGAGTAGAAAATGTGTGATTATGATATATTAAGGGAAAATATAAGGTCACCAGACATTCCTCAGTAGGTGAACATCTGTGATGGGATAGCGTCAGTCTCACTGGAGTCTCACTAAGTTCACCTTGCTGGTTTGGTCTCTTCTCCTCTGGCCTGTTGCTTCTAAATGCTCTTGCGAGTGTAAACAGTGGGTAATTACCCTGCAGTGGTCTGGAGAGCCAGTGTCTCGGCCCACTCCCCGACACCCACACCCACTCTGGCGTGCAGGCACAGTTAGGCACACACTGTCTTTACAGTGCTTTGGTAACAAACATAACACTGAAACGTTGTCTGTCTCGCAAACTTGTAATTATAACTGTGTGATTCTAGTCATTCTTTTGTCATTCCGTTTCCCAAAAATGAATTTGGTTCAGGCTGCAAAAGTGAAACAGGTGTGAAAACAAGCGTGTGTGAAAAATGCCGGACCCGAGCGTCACGGTGACCTTGACACGTAGCGGCCCGGCTCCACTCCGATGACTGGGCAGAGTGTTCTGCTGCTGCTACCGTGCATCCATCAGGGAGCGTGGCGCTCACTCCGAGCAGGCACGGGTGGGGGCCACTCCCTCCTTCAGCGGGTGGGGGCCGCTCCCTCCTTCAGCGGGTGGAGGCCGCAAAACGACGAGTCAGCAACTCCCTTCTTCCCTTGTATCTTCCTGCTGACCTGTGCTCCTTCCCCTCCTTCTGTCTCCCTCTCTCTTTGTGTCTCTCTCTCTCTGTCTCTCTCTGCCTGTCTGTCTGTCTCTGCCGCTCTCTCTCTCTGCCTGTATGTCTCTCTGTCCCCATCACCTAATAACAGTATTATCCTTGAAAGTGTCATTCAGAGTTGTATTGCAGCATGGACATTAAGTCAGTCTCTGGATGTCCTGATCTAACATGTCCTCTCTGTGTCTTCTGTGTGTTTTTGAACATTTGACATGCGCCCACCCCCAACTACAGAATGTCATGGAACATAGATCAGAACAGCACAAACAGTTCCTGCTGAGATAGCAAGAAACATCTCTCTCTCTCTCTCTCTCTCTCTCTCTCTCTCTCTCTCTCTCTCTCTCTCTTTCTCTCTCTCTCTCTCTCCCTCTCTCCCCTGAACGAAAAGAGTCATACTTGCTCTACACAGGCAGTAAGTACACAGTAATTACCAAGCACACAGTAAGTCGTGTTAATAGTGTTGTACGTTGATACATGTACACACGCTTGCTCACGTGAAGACAAACGTGTGCACCTGTCAGTGATGCTGCAGTGAGCTGGGCCCAGTGGGCTCTTTGCTGCTGGGCCGGCCTGCTAGCATGCTTCCAAAAGTTTAGTCACTTCACACTAAATCCTACGAAATCTTTTTCCGCAATGTGATCTTTGATCCCACATAATGTGAATCAGTTGTAAAACAGTTCAACAACAATACAAGTTGCCATTAAAATAATAAAATAAGATTCAATAAACTATATAAAACAAAACAACAGTAATAGTAAACACTTTCTGAATCTCTCTCTCTCTCTCTCTCTCTCTCTCTCTCTCTCATGCTCTGCACTTTTCCTGTGTTCTGTTTTGTTGATTTCCTGGTAGTGAGTAAGTCATCGAGGTTTTTTGGAGTTGAAAGTTTGTGTTTCTGTCACATTGTCTCTCCTTGTTCTTTCCATTCTTTCTTTTATCATCATTCTCTTTCAGCCACCTCCCCTCCCCTCTCTCCCCTCCCCTCCCACACCTCCCACTCTCTCGCTTCCTCCCTGTCTCCATAGGTCAGCACATAGCAACGTGGAGTCATGCAAGTTGTTGTTGTTTCTTGAAATCCCCTATAATTTTACCCTCATCAACGCCAGAACAGGATGTCTGCAGGATCTGAGGTGGAACTAAATCAACTCTAATGTCCTTTTACCACAAAATCAAGAATGTTTTGAAGACAGAGGCTGTTTAGAGAAAACTCGTCTGTAAGATTCGACTAGATGTGGCATCTAAGAAGCTACTAAATGCTTACTGGTTTGTTTGGAGAAGCAAGTTGTGAATCTTGTCTAGTGCAGACTCAAGCATTAACTAATAATTTACGAAGGAGCTCTGTCTCTCTTTCTCTGTGTCTTTCTCTGGGTCTGTCTCACTCTCTTTCTCTGGGTCTTTCTCTCTGTCTCCCTGGTCAAACTGCAGGAAAGAGTGTTATTCTCTTCTGGAATGTGGCATTGGTCTATATTTAGCTATATTTAGACTTGCTTCCGTTCCTCCTTTTCCGCTCTCTCTCTCTCTCTCTCTCTCCCTCTCTCTCTCTCTCTCTCTCCCTCTCTCTCTCTCTCTCTCTCTCTCTCTCTCTCTCTACCTCTCCACTTTTTTTTGGTTGATAATACAAAAATAGCTTTGGCTGGTCTTCAGACACACCTGGGAATTCGCACGGAGGAGATGTGTGACTCTTTTTACGTGTGCATGTTTATGCCCTTTGAGTCGAGTTAGCTGGACGGCACATTGGCCTCTATAACAGCAGATCTTTCCATGCTCCCTCTGTGTGGAGTTGGTGGATTGGTGAAGCTCTCGAGGTGTAGATCCAGTCATTCCCACAGCATTGGCCTTCTGGAAATTTCTGTGACTTTTAAGCCATTTTTGCTACCTTTAGGTCTTGGTGAAAATAAATTGGCTCAAACTGTCCAAGACAGTTTAGTGCAGGCACCACGGGGGCAGTAATCCCTCTGGCCTGTCTCTGGCCTGTCTCTGGCTGTGACTTATGCTAAGGACTTTTGTGAGTCAAGAGGTTATTATTTACACAAGCGTATGCACACACACACACACACACACACACACACACACACACACACACACACACACACACACACACACACACACAATAGTGAATGCTGCTTACACCCTCTCTAAGCAAACCCTTGCTGTCTGAGGGCGTGACATGGCACAGTGATGGGGTGTTCTCTGACTCTGATACCGTCTCATACTGTGCTAAATGATAACTTGCTTAACTCAACTTCTCCCTCTCTTCCTCCCTCTCTAACTCCCTCTTTCTCTCCACTCCATTGCTCCTCCCCCTCCCCCCCTCTCTTTCACTCTCTCCCTCTCTCCCCTTCTCCCTACATTCACCACCTTCTCTCTCTAAGGCCCAAATCCCAGTGATATTTAGGGCCTTAACCCAGCTCTTTCATCCGTGTACGCTGGAGTGTGTGGGGGATCTGCTGCTAGCCTTGGCGGCTACGCGCACTGCTAGCTAATGGAGGCAGGCACGCTCTGGGCGCGTGCGGGGGCTCACGGCCCACCCCACTGAGGCAGACTACAAATGAGCGTGCCATCTCCTTTTTTTCTTTCCTTTTTCTTTTTTCTTCTCCTTCTTTGTGTCAGCATTTCTGTCCTTCCTCTTTTATCCTTCTACCCTCCTGCTCTCTTTATCTAAGTAATTACCTATCCCTGTTCACCTCTCTCTCTCTCTCTCTCTCTCTCTCTCTCTCTCTCTCTCTCTCTCTCTCTCTCTCACTTCCACTCTCTTGCCGTCAGGCAGGAAATCAATACAGACATGCTCCTCTCCGGACCCTCAATATCACCTTTGGGTGTAGTGGTTGCCACGACAACGAGCCCTTCACCAGGGCCCTTAGTAACCCGATCCTGGCTTGCTAGTAGTTATGGCGGTGACAGCGGATCCCGGTAACCCTGCTTGACTCCCGAGCGTGTGCCCCAGTTGCCACGGCGATTCTAAGTGGATCGGCACGGGCGGCCCAAGTGGCGGCGTTGCTCCGGCCGCCTCCTACCATCGCCTTGGGAACGAGGCCACCTGCTGGATAGGTACGACTTGTAGGCCTGTCTTGCCTTCAGCCCCACAGCCGTACAGCCCCACAGCCGTACAGCCCCATGGCCGTACAACCCCACAGCCGTACAGCCCCACAGCCCTACAGCCCCACAGCCCTACAGCCGTACAGCCCTACAGCCCCACAGCCCCACAGCCGTACAGCTCCACGGCCGTACAACCCCACAGCCCCACAGCCCTACAGCCCCACGGCCGTACAACCCCACAGCCGTACAGCCCCACAGCCGTACAGCCCTACAGCCGTACAGCCCCACGGCCGTACAACCCCACAGCCCTACAGTCATACAGCCCCACAGCCGTACAGCCCTACAGCCCCACAGCCCTACAGCCCCACAGCCCTACAGACCCACAGCCCTACAGCCATACAGCCCCACAGCCCTACAGCCGCACTTTAGAGCGCTACTCAGCTAAACCTTAAAGATGAACACACCCCGGATCAGACATCTGAACCGCCTGCTTTTGATGATGACATACTCATTTGGCATCTCTCACTCTCTTTCTGTGTGTGTGTGTGTGTGTGTGTGTGTGTGTGTGTGTGTGTGTGTGTGTGTGTGTGTGTGTGTGTGCGTGCGTGTGTTATTGAATTATTGAATCTGAAAGTAATTGGCTCTCTTGCTGCTTGGCTGTGTTGTTACTCGTTGCCACCAGTAGGCAGTGCTGTTGCGCTCCAGATGTCTCTGTCTTCACTTTCATCTCTTCCTCCTGCTGAATGTCACTCTGCTCCTGATACAACAACTGTGTTTACGTCTGCCAGTCTCACCCGTAGATTGCTCACTTCATGTGTGTGCGCATGCGTGTGAGCAGGTGTGTGTGTGTGTGTGTGTGTATGTGTGTGTGTGTGTGTGCGCATGCGTGTGAGCAGGTGTGTGTGTGTGTGTGTGTGCGCATGCGTGTGAGCAGGTGTGTGTGTGTGTGTGTGTGCATGCATGTGAGCAGGTGTGTGTGTGTGTGTGTGTGTGTGTGTGTGAGTGTGAGTGTGAGCAGGTGTGTGCACATTTACCCATCTGCTCTCTTCCCACTCTGAGTGGGAGGCTGATTCTGCCCCTCCCCCATCATGGAGGGTGTGTCCTCGAGCTGTAAGTTCCTCAGCCCCTCCCCCATCATGGAGGGTGTGTCCTCGAGCTGTATGTTCCTCAGCCCCTCCCCCATCATGGAGGGTGTGTCCTCGAGCTGTATGTTCCTCAGCCCCTCCCCCATCATGGAGGGTGTGTCCTCGAGCTGCAAGTTCCTCAGCCCCTCCCACATCATGGAGGGTGTGTCCTCGAGCTGCAAGTTCCTCAGCCCCTCCCCCATCATGGAGGGTGTGTCCTCGAGCTGCAAGTTCCTCAGCCCCTCCCCCATCATGGAGGGTGTGTCCTCGAGCTGTATGTTCCTCAGCCCCTCCCCTATCATGGAGGGTGTGTCCTCGAGCTGTATGTTCCTCAGCCCCTCCCCCATCATGGAGGGTGTGTCCTCGAGCTGTATGTTCCTCAGCCCCTCCCCCATCATGGAGGGTGTGTCCTCGAGCTGTATGTTCCTCAGCCCCTCCCCTATCATGGAGGGTGTGTCCTCGAGCTGTATGTTCCTCAGCCCCTCCCCCATCATGGAGGGTGTGTCCTCGAGCTGTATGTTCCTCAGCCCCTCCCCCATCATGGAGGGTGTGTCCTCGAGCTGTATGTTCCTCAGCCCCTCCCCCATCATGGAGGGTGTGTCCTCGAGCTGTATGTTCCTCAGCCCCTCCCCCATCATGGAGGGTGTGTCCTCGAGCTGTATGTTCCTCAGCCCCTCCCCCATCATGGAGGGTGTGTCCTCGAGCTGCAAGTTCCTCAGCCCCTCCCCCATCATGGAGGGTGTGTCCTCGAGCTGTATGTTCCTCAGCCCCTCCCCCATCATGGAGGGTGTGTCCTCGAGCTGTAAGTTCCTCAGCCCCTCCCCCATCATGGAGGGTGTGTCCTCGAGCTGTATGTTCCTCAGCCCCTCCCCCATCATGGAGGGTGTGTCCTCGAGCTGTAAGTTCCTCAGCCCCTCCCCCATCATGGAGGGTGTGTCCCTCGAGCTGCAAGTTCCTCAGCCCCTCCCCCATCATGGAGGGTGTGTCCTCGAGCTGTATGTTCCTCAGCCCCTCCCCCATCATGGAGGGTGTGTCCTCGAGCTGTAAGTTCCTCAGCCCCTCCCCCATCATGGAGGGTGTGTCCTCGAGCTGTCATGTTCCTCAGCCCCTCCCCTATCATGGAGGGTGTGTCCTCGAGCTGCTATGTTCCTCAGCCCCTCCCCCATCATTGGAGGGTGTGGTCCTCGAGCTGTATGTTCCTCAGCCCCCTCCCCTATCATGGAGGGTGTGTCCTCGAGCTGTATGTTCCTCAGCCCAGGGTGTGTCCCTCGAGCTGTATGTTCCTCAGCCCTCCCCCATCATGGAGGGTGTGTCCTCGAGCTGTAATGTTCCTCAGCCCCTCCCCATCATGGAGGGTGTGTCCTCGAGCTGTATGTTCCTCAGCCCCTCCCCCATCATGGAGGGTGTGTCCTCGAGCTGTATGTTCCTCAGCCCCTCCCCCCATCATGGAGGGTGTGTCCTCGAGCTGTATGTTCCTCAGCCCCCTCCCCCATCATGGAGGGTGTGTCCTCGAGCTGTATGTTCCTCAGCCCCTCCCCCATCATGGAGGGTGTGTCCTCGAGCTGTAAGTTCCTCAGCCCCCTCCCCCATCATGGAGGGTTGTGTCCTCGAGCTGCAAGTTCCTCAGCCCCTCCCCCATCATGGAGGGTGTGTCCTCGAGCTGTATGTTCCTCAGCCCCCTCCCCCATCATGGAGGGTGTGTCCTCGAGCTGTAAGTTCCTCAGCCCCCTCCCCCATCATGGAGGGTGTGTCCTCGAGCTGCAAGTTCCTCAGCCCCTCCCCCATCATGGAGGGTGTGTCCTCGAGCTGTATGTTCCTCAGCCCCTCCCCCATCATGGAGGGTGTGTCCTCGAGCTGTAAGTTCCTCAGCCCCCTCCCCCATCATGGAGGGTGTGTGTCCTCAAGCTGTATGTTCCTCAGCCCCCTCCCCCATCTTGGAGGGTGTGTCCTCGAGCTGTATGTTCCTCATGCCCCTCCCCCATCATGGAGGGTGTGTCCTCGAGCTGTATGTTCCTCAGCCCCTCCCCCGAGCTAATGATCTTTAAATAAAGGGATAGGACAGGAAGGAGTATAGGGAGAGGTCTGCACATTGGTTCAAGCCATGCTAATTATTCTGTGTGTGTGTGTGTTGTGTGTGGTGTGTGTGTGTGTGTGTGTGTGTGTGTGTGTGTGTGTGTGTGTGTGCGCGCGGCGTATGCGTGTGCAGTCCCTTATGCATTAATGTTACTGCTAGAGTGTGTGTACACACACATACACATTCCTGAATCCTACATACTGAAATTATTCAGTCCTGTCCCAAGAGGCTGAAGACTTAAAAAAAAAAAAACGGACTCTGTGAGTGTGAGCAAGAGAGTGAGGGGTTGTGCATGTGTGTGTGTGTGCACGTGTGTGTGTGTGCACGTGTGTGTGTGTGCACGTGTGTGTGATGAGGTGTGTCTCCAGGGTGGCTGTGGTGTTGTAAAAGAGTGACTTGCTGATAAAAGGACTGCATCCAGAGAAAGGGAGAGGGATAGAGGGAGGGAGAGAGGGAAGGAGAGAAAGGAAGAGAGAGACAGAGGAGAGGGAGAGAGAGGGAGAGAGGGAGGGAGGGAGGGAGGGAGGGAGCGGAGAGACTCCTTTGACATGGACACATAAATCAAGGCTCTGGTAATTGCCTGCTCAAGAGAAAAAGTGCCTGGGAGAGGATGGTTGTGAAACACACACACACACACACACACACACACACACACACACACACACACACACACACACACACACACACGTGATCGCATGCGCGCGCGCGCACACACACACACACACACACACACACATACACATGCGATCGCATGTACACACACACACAGACACACACGCACACACACACACACACTCACACACACACACACCACACACCACAAGCTAGACTAGGCCTCTAAGCCCTCTACATGATGGTGGTGTCGCTGTGCCGACAGTGAGCAGGAGATGACTGGTCATTATATCTCTTCTCTTCTGAGAGCAGCCATGATTGGTTCACCAGGGCAGACACAGAGAGAGAGAGAGAGAGATGAGAGAGAGAGAGGAGAGAGAGATGGAGAGAGGAGAGAGAGAGAGGAGAGAGAGAGAAGAGAGAGAGAGAGAGAGAGAGAGAGAGAGAGAGAGACGAGGAGAGAGAGGAGAGAGATGAGAGAGAGAGAGAGAGAGAGAGAGAGAGAGAGAGAGAGAGAGAGAGAGAGAGAGAGAGAGGAGCAAGAACATACATGCAGATACACACACACACACTCACAGTATCGACAAAAGTCGATCCCTCCCTTCAAAGCTTCCGCTGTGAGCTTGGCCACTGCTGCCGCCAACAGCCACACTAATTGCCCCCTGTCTGTCTGTCTGTCTGTCTGTCTGTCTCTCTCTCTCTCTCTCCTCTGTCTCTCCTCTGTCTCTCTGTGTTTTGCTGTCTGTTCTCTCACTTTCATTTTCTCCGTGTTGAGTCACATGGAAGGGCTGATAACACGGTCTAACTGGAGAGAGACTGGAGTGTGAACAGAAGTCTCACATTCGTTAGGGACGCATGTCGTCTTTGTCTGACTGTGTTTGTCTCCCTCTCTGTCTGTCCGTCTCATCCATTGGTGTGTCTGCACTGAATTTTTCACTGAGTGATGATTTCAATCAAAACAACAGGAAAGATTGATTCAGTGTCCGAGTTAGGCATTGGGAACACAATCCGAGAGTGACCACAGGGGTGAGTTAGTAACAGAATCAGAGAGTGACCACAGGGGTGAGTTAGAACAGAATCTGAGAGTGACCACAGGGTGTGAGTTAGGGACAGAATCAGAGAGTGACCACAGGGGTGAGTTAGGGACAGAATTGGCATGATTATTCTTTTTGCACTCATGCCATTAAACCACGACAAATAGCACTGGTCTAACTGCTCCTAGATGTGTTATCAGTAGACTTAAATCCTAACGGACGTAAACATTCGTTCGAGTTCCAGCTCTCGTGCAGTTATTAGCTTGAGTGTGTAGCTGCGGTACTGTGTGGTGAGACCTGCCCTACTGCAGGTCCTGGCTGGCTGTCTCCACCACAGTAGAGGATGGAGTTGGGAGAGGTTGAATCTTCTCTAAACAAGTCTCTTTAGTGCCCTGAATCCGCCATGAATAAGCAAACTAAAAGCTCCACCTCACCTACGTCTCACATACGTCTCACCTACATCTCACCTGTTCTATCATAAATGTGTTTTTCTCTGGATATGCAGGACTTCTTCTAAGTTCACTAGCTTGATTTGTGTTCTAACTCTATCTCTCTGTCTCTTCTCAATCTCTTCTCTGTCTCGATCTCCTCACTGTCTCTTGGTCTCTTGGTTCTCTCAATACTTTGGTCTCTTTTCTGAATGTAGATGGCAGTTAATTGCCTTTGCAACACTAACGAATCTGGAATTAATGAGATTCACATTTGTTTAGACAACTACCTAGATTTGAACTAAAATACTTGATTTCATATTATGTGTTAAAGATTAAATACAGGTGCAGAACACACACATAGACACACCGTGAAATGGCATTCTATTTGTGTCTGTAAGTGTTAACTAACAGCTAAATGTTGGATTCGGTATGTCATGCATTCACACAGAGAGTATAACGGACAGTGAGAGATGGAGAGACTGACAGAAGTAGGGAAAGAGAGAAGAAGGGAGAGTGACATTTCCCTTCACCTGCTATTATCCCTCCTTTCTCATCCTTACATCAGATTTCATCACTTTATTTTACCCTTTCACCACCACCTGTTCCTTGAAGTCCACACCATGCTTGCCACTCAGATGCCTGCGTGTGCCTGCGTGAGCCTGTGGGAGTTGGGGGGGGGTAGTGGAGGACACTCTTTTTAATCAGGTGTGTACATCTTTGGACAGATACTTTTTGTCCGTAATGCTCAGTGAACTAAAAGCTGAACCTGTATGTGAGTGTGTGTGTGTGTGTGTGTGTGTGTGTGTTGTGTGTGTGTGTGTAAATTGAGCTGTAGACAGAAATATGGCTTTGCCACACCACTAATGGCTTCTGTGCAGAATGGAGAGAGAGAGCTAGATGGAGAGTTAGAGAGGGAGAAAGGAGGAGAGGGAGAGGTGGGGAGAGAGAGGAGAGGGAGGGGAGAAAGCGAGGTGGAGGTTTCAGAGAAATGGAGGACTTGACAGTAGCAAAAGAAAGATGGACTGTCGTTAAAGGGAAGAAGGGAGGGTGAGTGGAGGAGGGAAAGGAGAGAGGGATAACCATCACTACCACTCTGAGTGTGGGGGTGGGGCACCACGAGAGGCCTGTCTGAGTCATTTCAGAAGGTGGAGTCTGATTAAGGGTTTGACATGAAGCAAAACGGCCGTAATCGTACTAATCATAATATCAACTCTGTCTCCTAACCCGTCCACACCCCACAGTGTGTGAGCATTTCCTTTGTGCTGAATTCTTTTGTGATAATACATAGTTAGCAAATGTGCTTTTCTTATAGCTTGTAAAGCTTAAATATTCTGAAAAGATGGAAACATATCTTTGGTTTAACTGCGTGTGTGTGTGTGTGTGTGTGTGTGTGTATGTGTGTGTGAGAGAGAGAGAGAGAGAGAGATAGAGAGGAAGATGTATGTGCACATGCTCCTGTGTGATCTGATAAGGAGCAGGAAACCCTGCCATAAACTCCCATCGTTCTATAGGATAGTGACTCTCTCCTTAACACTAACATTAATGAGAGGAGCTGGAGAGCTTAACAGCTTGGTCCACACTCTGTGTGTTGTGTGTGTGTGTGTGTGTGTGTGTGTGTGTGTGTGTGTGTGTGTGTGTGTGTGTGTGTGTGTGTGTGTGTGTGTGTGTGTGTGTGCGTGTGTGTCCTGGAGGACTCGGTACAGGCGCGTAGTGTGTTTGTAGGAAGGGTGCTGGGAGCAACCTCTTCACGTTGCTATGCAATCAGGGTCAGGGCTCCCCAACGCTAACCACCCCGTGCACGTGCGTATGTGTGTGTGATCAATGAAAGCGATCAGTCAGCTTTCTGTGCTGAACAGTACATTTTGATTATTGTGCATCTGCAGTTTCTCTCTCTCTCTCTCTCTCTCTCGCTCTCTCTCTCTCTCTATCCCTCTCTCCCCCTCGTAGTTAATCACAGCATATATGTGAACTGGTGCTGGAGGGAATAAAGATTGAGAGACTGCCACAACACACACACTCACACACACACACACACACACACACACACACCTGCAGTGATGCAGGTTCACTGAGGGGCATTTGTTGCTAATGCAGTGTGTCCTCTACACTGATGACCTTCTATGTGTGGGCTGTGAACAAGGATGTGTGTGTGAATGAGAGCACAGTCAACACACGATGGTCACTTCCAGACACCCAGCCCTCGAGCTGCCTGCACTACGTATAGTGGAAATAAAGACGTCAGCTTTGATCTGTCGATAAATATTTGGTGTTTAGTATCATAAACCATGTTTGTTTCTAATGTGATATTGTGTTTGTCCATTAAAACGTCCATTGAAAGGGTGGGACGGGCTACTGGTGGTGGTGGTTGACACCATGCTCCAGGACCTGAGGGAAACCAGGTCTGTGCTCATGCATGATTGGCTGCTGGGCTTGCCAGCAATACCACAACCCAGCAGGATCACAGAGATTGTTTTGTAATATAGCAACTAGAGACACAAACATGAACACAAAAGAAGTTATTACTGTGCTAATTATTGTAATATGAATGATGACATCAGTGCTGAGGAATATAACCATATGCTGTATGAGTTCTTTTTCAGGCATGCGTGTGCACACATAATTACTTAATCACTAACACACTTCTTCATTTTCGTTTTATGGTTTCATTGGAACACAAGTTTTAGAACTTCCGGGTTACAGTGCGTGTGCACATATGTGCGCGCGTGAGTGTGTGTCTGTGTGCAAGTGTGTTTTGAAAGAGGTGCTTCACACTGTGGACCATGTGAGTGTTATCGCTGTTGAAGTCGGCAATGCGGAGTGAATCCAAGACCAGGTGGAGCGACAGAAAACAAAGAAAGAAAGAGGAGCAGAGGGGAGGAGGGAGGAGAGGAAGGAGGGGATTGGACAGCAGGCACAGAGGTAACGAGGGATGGACAGAGAAAGGCAGAGAACAGAACGAGAGCCGTGGCACTGTTTACGTTCTCTTTCTCTCACTACCTTTGGAAATATCTGAAAATGGCCCATTGTATCTCTCTCTCCGTCTGTCTGCCTCTCTCTCACTCACTCTGTCCCTTCCTCTCTGTCTGTCTGTCTTTCTCCTCCATGCTCCGTCTATCTCTCTCTCTCTCGCCTGCTCTCATCCTCTCTCTCTCTCTCTCTCTCTCTCTCTCTCTCTCTCTCTCTCTCTCTCTCTCTCTCTCTACCTCTCTCGCCCTCTCTCTCTGCTCCCCTGGGTCTCTGTGTTGTTGTAGGCTGCTGCCCGCTGTCGTCCATCATGGCTCCTATGAGCACCATCTGCTCAACATTACAGCCGCTGTTGCTTGGCTACCTGCTCGCCCCGCTCTCTCTCTCTCTCTCTCTCTCTCTCTCTCTCTCTCTCTCTCTCTCTCTCATTCTTTTTCCCTCTTTCTCTCTCCCTTGCTCCTCTCCCTCCCTCTTTGTCTCTCCCTCTCCCTCCCTCCCTCCCTCTGTCTCCCTCTCTCTCTCCCTCCCTCACTCCCTCTCTCCCTCACTCCCTCCCTCTCTCTCTCTCTCTCTCTCTCTCTCTCTCGTCACGCTCAGTTAAGAGGAGGTATGGCTTAGACACATTATCGGGCAGGAAGAGGGAGATGTGGAGATGTATATTACACTACTCATGATTAAGCCATCGGAGGGGTGTGAGGGAGGGTGGGTGGGTGTGAGGGTGGGTGTGTGTGTGTGGGTGGGTGGGTGGGGTGGAGAGAGGTGGAGAAACTGAGTGAGTAAAGAGGAGATGGTAGAATTTGTATGATAGAGTTTGGGTTGAAAAAGAGAAAGTAGGGGTGTGGAGAGAGATAAGTAGAGGCATGGAGCGATGGAGCTGGGAGAGAGAGAGAGGGAGAAAGAGGGGTGAAGGAGAGAGAGAGAGTCGGAGGGGGGAGAGGGCGTGCATGAGATGGCCATGGAAGTGGAAGAGCCTGATATGATTTAGACAGAGTTGATAGACCAACACTGCCCTCCTCTGTTCACTCTGTGCAACAACACACACTGCTCGTTGGTCATTTCGTCATCCTGGCTGGTTAAGTAAGGAGATGCTGAATTGCCCATGGAGATTTGCACTTCTCGACCAGACCAGTCTGGACTCTTCTGACTGGAGATCACTGGGTCTCGTAACTCCACCAGTAGATCGGCACATCCGTGTGTCACAAAAAGCGACACGCACACCCCATGGGATCCTGGGTAGCTGACGTGAGCTGTTCTTGCAGTC
>NC_135225.1:13411703-13414203 GCF_052324685.1 Brachyhypopomus gauderio | reverse complement strand
GTGATATCTGTGGTGGTGGCTGGAATTTGTGGTGGTGGTGCTATCTGTGGTATTTTTGGTGGTGTCTGTGGTATTTGTGGTGGTTTCTGTGGTATTTGTGGTGGTGGTGGTGTCTGTGGTATTTGTGGTGGTTTCTGTGGTATATGTGGTGGTGTCTGTGGTTTTTGTGGTGGTGGTGTTTGTGGTATTTGTGGTTATGGTGGTTTCTGTGGTATTTGTGATGGTTTCTGTGGTATTTGTGGTGGTGTCTGTGGTTTTTGTGGTGGTGGTGTCTGTGGTTTTTGTGGTATTTGTGGTTATGGTGGTTTCTGTGGTATTTGTGGTGGTGTCTGTGGTTTTTGTGGTGGTGGTGTCTGTGGTTTTTGTGGTGGTGGTGGTGTCTGTGTTTTTTGTGGTGGTGGCGGTGGTGTCTGTGGTTTTTGTGGTGTTGGTGACTGTGGTATCTGTGTGGTGATGGTGTGTGGTATTTGTGGTGGTGGTGTCTATGGTATTTGTGGTGGTGGTGTCTGTGTGGTGGTGGTATCTGTGGTATTTGTGATGGTGTCTGTGGTATTTGTGGTGGTGGTCTGTGGTATTTGTTGTGGTGGTGTTGGTGGCTGTGGTATCTGTGTGGTGATGGTGTCTGGTATTTCTGGTGGTGGTGGTGTGCTCAGTTTTAGTCTCAGAATGCTTCCTCTCCTCAAAGCCTTACCTTCTTCTGTTTGTTTGTTTATATATTTGTCGGAAGGGCTGAACTCTTTCTCCCTCTGGAAGTTCTGCCTGTTGCCATGGCAACTTTGCCCCCTCTTGAGTTTCTCTGTACAATTTTAGGCTGTGCCAGATGGAAAGATACTTTCCAAATTAATAGAGAAGCTTCCTTCTCCACCTTTATGTACCATCACCAATATGTTCGCACCGTGTGTGTGTGTGTGTGTGTGTTGTTTTTGTTGGACCAGCATCAGGGCCAAGGTTCTAGCTTCTGTGTGTGTGTGTGTGTGTGTGTGTGTGTGTGTGTGTGTGTGTGTGTGTGTGTAAGTGAGCTCTACAGCTGGACTACTGATCCTTGGTGTTTGTTTGGTCCCAAAACGACCAACTCACTGACTGTAGCCCAGGAGCTTTGCCCTGGTTGTTGGTTTGTCTCTCATGCCCTCTGGTGTGTTGGTGTGTGTGTGTGTGTGTGTGTGTGTGTGTGTGTGTGTGTGTAGGCACGGCACAGGAGATGGCTGCGAGGAACCAGGCGCTGCGTAACGCTCGTCTCCTACAACAGCAGCAGCAGAGTCAGGGTCTGCTCCAGATGACACCAGTACAGACCTCCGGACCCATGGCCACCCAGGGCGAGATGGGCATGGCCTACAGCACCCAGCCTGCCCCCCAGACGGGCATGTACCAGGGTATGACCTCGGGAATGGGTCAGATGCTCCAGCCCCAACACCACCCCAGCCAGGGTGGCATGACCATGGCACAGAGACCTGCGGGCAACGGTGGGCAGGGCATGGTTGGGGGCGGGGCTGGGGGAGGGTATGGGCAGGCCATGCTCATGAACCCCGCCCTCTCCCAGCAGCAGATGAAACCAGGCGGTGTCACTTCCGGCGGGCAGCCGATGCCAAAAGCCCAGGCGCAGAGACTGCAAAGCATGATGGGAGGTGGAGGCCAGGGATGGCCACAGCAACAGCAGCAAAATATGCAGGCTATGGGCGGAAGGACTACAAACGACATGGTGGCGTTCAACAGCAATGCCGCATACGCCATGCAAGGCGGGCAGCCGTCGAGAATGCCCAAGCAACATTTCGCCCAGGCGATGGCCGGCCAGGGCATGGTGGACCCACGGGCCTTGAACCCGGCAGCCATGGGAGGATCCATGATGCCGCACATGGCCGGCCAGCCAAGGACCAACCAGCCACGTGGCATGGTCATGCCTGGCCTGCCCGGCCAAGGCGTGCCCGGTATGACTGCTTTCGGACAGGGCTCTGCCCAGGCGATGGCAGGGACGGGCCCAGGAGGTGGGGCCTACATGTCAGGCGGTCAGCCACAAGGCTACCAACGGACGTCCAGTCAGGACCTGCCTTATGGTTATGGTGGCCAAACAGGGACAGGGAGTGGGGTTTCGTTTGGCCTGTCGGACGGTGCAGAGCTGGACTCCACAGACGGCTGGATGGAGGAATTTTTCCCCAGCCAATAGCCAATATATAAAAATGTTTGGGGGTAGAGAACAAGTGTTGGATTGGCCAGAAAAAAGTGTATACAAAACAAAAGGATTTATGGACATTGTGTTTGTTTTGGGTTTTTTTTGTTGTTCTTTTATTTTTATTTTATTGTTTTCATTTAATGTTTGACAAACTGGGAAGAATATTACATATTGTATGTTGTGTATTGTATGTGTGCTGTCGATATATTTAAAGCAAGTCTCTGAGCGAGGTTCCTGTCTTACAGACACGTCTTTGGGCTTAATGACCTGCCCATCTTTCCTTTAGCTGTTTAAAGTAAAGATTCACATTCAGGTCTCCCCAGCTATCCAGTAAAC